>NC_091157.1:23989352-24289352 GCF_040958095.1 Procambarus clarkii | reverse complement strand
ACTCACCCTGCAGTTTTAAAATATCCAAAACGTCCAAAATTCGACACTTGAGCCATATTTTGGAGCCAAGTTCTGGCTCTCTGCACGTATTCGCAGTTTGAAATTACGAATTTTTATACCGACATTATGCCAATTACTGAACGCGCCGATGAGTCACATTTTGCCCAAGTCCTCCCTGCAGTTTTGAAAATATCCCAACCATCCCAAATTCGACCCTTGAACCATATTTTGGAGCTAAATTCTGGCTCTCTGCACGTATTAGCAGTTTGAAAATACGACTTTTTATACCGAAAATATGCCAAATACTGAGAGCGGCGATGAGTCCCATTTTGCCCAAACCCTCCCTGCAGTTTACAAAATTTCCAAAACATCCCAAATTTGACGCTTGACATATATTTTGGAGCAAAATTTTCGCTCTCTGCACGTATTCGGAGTTTGAAATTACTACTTTTTATACCGAATATATGCAAAATACTGTGAGCGGCGATGGGTCACATTTTGCCCAAACCTTCCCTGCAGTTTTAAAAATATCACAAACATCCCAAATTCGACGCTTGATCCATATTTTGAAGCCAGATTCTGGCTCTCTGCACATATTCGCAGTTTGAAATTACGACTTTTATACAGAAAATATGCCAATTACTGAAGGCGCCGATGAGTCACATTTTGCCCAAACCCTCCCTGCAGTTTTGAAAATATCCTAAGCATCCAAAATTCGATCCTTGAACCATATTTTGGAGCCAAATTCTGGCTCTCTACACGTATTCGCAGTTTGAAATTTCGAATTTTTATACCGAAAATATGCCAATAACTGAAAGCGGCGATGAGTCACATTTTGCCCAAACCCCCGCCTGCAGTTTTCATAGTATTCCGAACATCAAAAATTCGACCCTTGAGCCATATTTTGGAGCTAAATTCTGGCTCTCTGTACGTATTCGCAGTTTGAAATTACGACTTTTTATACCGAATATATGCCAATTACTGGGATCAGCGATTGGTCACATTTACCCAAACCCTCCCTGCAGTTTTAAAAATATCTCAAACATCCCAAATTCGACGCTTAAACCATATTTTGTAGCCAAATTTTGGCTCTCTGCACGTATTCGCAGTTTGAAATTACGACTTTTTATATAGAAAAAAAGCCAATTATTGAAAGCGGCGATGGATCACATTTTGCCCAAAACCTCCCTGCAGTTTTCAAAATATCCCAAACATACCAAATTCAACGCTTGGGCCATATTAAGAAGCCAAATTCTGGCTCTCTGCACGTATTCGCAGTTTGAAATTAAGAATTTTTATACCGAAAGTATGCTAATTACTGAACGCACCGATGAGTCACATTTTGCCCAATTCCTCCGAACAGTTTTCAAAATATCCCAAACATCCCAAATTCGACACTTGAACCATATCTTGGAGATAAATTCTGGCTCTCTGCACGTTTTCGCAGTTTGAAATTACGACTTTTCATACCGAAAATATGCCAATTACTGAACGCGCCGATGAGTCACGTTTTGCCCAAACCCTACCTGCAGTTTTCAAAATATCCCAAACATCCCAAACACGACCCTTGAGGCATATTTTGGAGCCAATTTCTGGCTCTCTTCACGTATTCGCAATATGAAATTACGAATTTTTATACCGAAAATATGCCAGTTACTGAAATCGGCGATGGATCACATCTTGCCCAAGCCCTTCCTGCAGTTTTCAAAATATCCCAAACGTCCCAAATTCGATGCTTGAGCCATATTTTGGAGCCAAAATATGGCTCTCAGCACATTTTCGCTGTTTGAAATTACGATTTTTATACGAAAAATATGCCAATTACTGACAGCAGCGATGGGTCACAGTTTGCTAAAACCCACCCTGCAGTTTTGAAAATATCCCAAACATCCCAAGTTCGACTCTTGAGCCATATTTTGGAGCCAAATTCTGGCTCTCTGCACGTATTCGCAGTTTGAAATTACTACCTTTTTAATCAAAAATATGCCAATTACTGAACGCGCTGATGAGTCACATTTTGCCCAAACCCTCCCTGCAGTTTTGAAAATATCCCATACATCCCAAATTTTACCCTTGAACTATATTTTGGAGCCAAATTCTGGCTCTCTGCACGTATTCGCAGTTTGAAATTACGACTTTTTATACAGAAAAAATGCCAATTTCTGAAAGCGGCGATGGATCACATTTTGCCCAAACCCTCCCTGCAGCTTTCAAAATATCCCAAACATCACAAATTCGACGCTTGGACCATATTAAGGAGCCAAATTCTTGCTCTCTGCATGTATTCGCAGTTTGAAATTACGAATTTTATCCCGAAAATATGCCAATCACTGAGAGCCGCGATGGTTCACAGTTTGCCCAAACCCACCCTGCAGTTTTGAAAATATCCAAAACATCCCAAATTCGACTCTTGAGCCATATTTTGGAGCCAAATTCTGGCTCTCTGCACGTTTTCGCAGTTTGAAATTACGACTTTTTATACCGAAAATATGCCAATTACTGAACTCGCCGATGAGTCACATTTTGCCCAGATCCTACCTGCAGTTTTCAAAATATCCCAAACATCCCAAACACGACCCTTGAGGCATATTTTGGAGCCAATTTCTGGCTCTCCTTACGTATTCGCAGTATGAAATTACGAATTTTTATACCGAAAATATGCCAGTTACTAAAATCGGCGATGGATCACATTTTGCCCAAGCCCTTCCTGCAGTTTTCAAAATATCCCAAACGTCCCAAATTCGACGCTTGAGCCATATTTTGGAGCCAAAATATGGCACTCAGCACGTATTCGCAGTTTGAAATTACGACTTTTTATACCGAAAATATGCCAAATATTGAAAGCGGCGATGGGTCACATTTTGCCCAAACCCTCCCTGCAGTTTTCAAAATATCACAAACATCCCAAATTCGACGCTTGAACCATATTTTGGAGCCAAATGTTGGCTCTCTGCACGTATTCGCAGTTTGAAATTACGACTTTTTATACAGAAAAAATGCCAATTTCTGTAATCGGCGATGAATCACATTTTGCCCAAACCCTCCCTGCAGTTTTCAAAGTATCCCAAACATCACAAGTTCGACGCTTGGACCATATTAAGGAGCCAAGTTCTTGCTCTCTGCATGTATTCGCAGTTTGAAATTATGAATTTTATCCCGAAAATATGAGAAATTACTGAGAGCCACGATGGTTCACAGTTTGCCCAAACCCTCCCTGCAGTTTTGAAAATATCCCAAACATCCCAAATTCGACTCTTGAGCCATATTTTGGAGCCAAATTCTGGCTCTCTGCACATATTCGCAGTTTGAAATTGCGACTTTTTATACCGAAAATATGCCAATTACTGAACGTGCCTATGAGTCACATTTTGCCCAAACCCTCCCTGCAGTTTTGAAAATATCCTAAACATCCCAAATTCGACCCTTGAACCATATTTTGGTGCCAAATTCTGGTTCTCTGCACGTATTCGCAATTTGAAATTACGAATTCTATACCGAAAATATGCCAAATACTAAAAGCGGCGATTTTTCACATTTTGAAAATCCCCCCTGCAGTTTTCAAAATATCCCAAACATCCCATATACGATCCTTGAGGCATATTTTGGAGCCAATGTCTGGCTCTCTGCACGTATTCGCAGTATGAAATTACGACTTTTTATTCCGAAAATATGCCAGTTACTGAAATCGGCGATGGATCATATTTTGACCAAGCCCTCTCTGCAGTTTTCAAAATATCCCAAACGCCCCAAATACGACGCTTGAGCCAAATTTTGGAGCCAAATTCTGGCTCTTTGCACGTATTCGCAGTTTGAAACTACGACTTTTTATACGGAAAATATGCCAATTACTGAACGCGCCAACGAGTCACATTTTGAGCAAACCCACCCTGCAGTTTTGAAAAATCCCTAACATCCCAAACTCGACCCTTGAACCATATTTTGGAGCCAAATTCTGGCTCTCTGCACGTATTCGCAGTTTGAAATTACGACTTTTTATACCGAAAATATGCCAAATACTGAAAGCAGCGATGAGTCACATTTTGCCCAAACCCCCCCTGCAGATTTCATAATATCCTAAACATCCCAAATTCGTCCCTTGAGTCATATTTTGGAGCCAAATTCTGGCTCTCTGCACGTATTCGCAGTTTGAAATTACGACTTTTTATACCAAAAATGTGACAATTACTGAACGCGCCGATGAGTCACATTTTGCCCAAACCCTCCCTGCAGTTTTCAAAATATCCCAAACATCCCAAATACGACCCTTGAGGCATATTTTGGAGCCAATTTCTGGCTCTCAGCACGTATTCACAGTATGAAATAACGAATTTTTATACCGATAATATGCCAGTTACTGAAATCAGCGATGGATCACATTTTGCCCAAGCTCTTCCTGCAGTTTTCAAATTATCCCAAACGTCCCAAATTCGACTCTTTAGCCATATTTTGGAGCCAAAAAATGACTCTCGGCACGTTTTCGCAGTTTGAAATTACGAATTTTATACCGAAAATATGCCAATTACTGAGAGCGGCGATGGGTCAAAGTTTGCTAAAACCCACCCTGCAGTTTTAAAAATATCCCAAACATCCCAAATTCGGCTCTTGAGCCATATTTTTGAGGAAAATTCTGGCTCTGTGCACGTATTCGCAATTTGAAATTACGATTTTTTATACCGAAAATATGCCAATTACTGAATGCGCTGATGAGTCACATTTTGCCCAAACCCTCCCTGCAGTTTTAAAAATATCCCATACATCCCAAATTCGACACTTGAACCATATTTTGGAGCCAAATACTGGCTCTCTGAACGTATTCGAAGTTTGAAATTACGACTTTTTATACCGAAAATATGCCAAATACTGAAAGCGGCGATGAGCCACATTTTCATCCCCCCCCCCCCTGCGGTTTTCAAAATATCCCAAACATCCCAAATTTGACCCTAGAGCAATGTTTTGGATGAAAATTCTCGCTCTCTGCACGTATTCGCAGTTTGAAATTACGAATTTTATACCGAATATATGCCATTTACTGGGATCAGCGATGGGTCACATTTTGCCCAAACCCTCCCTGCAGTTTTCAAAATATCACAAACATCCCAAATTCGACGCTTGAACCATATTAAGGAGCCAAATTCTTGCTCTCTGCATGTATTCGCAGTTTGAAATTACGAATTTTATAACGAAAATATGCCAATTACTGCGAGCGGCGATGGGTCACAGTTTGCCCAAACCCACCCTGCAGTTTTGAAAATATCCCAAACATCCCAAATTCGACTCTTGAGCCATATTTTGGAGCCAAATTCTGGCTCTCTGCACGTATTCGCAGTTTGAAATTACGGCTTTTTATACCGAAAATATGCCACTTACTTAACGCGCCGATGAGTCACATTTTGCCCAAACCCTCCCTACAGTTTGGAAAATATCCCAAACATCCCAAATTCGACCCTTGAACCATATTTTGGTGCCAAATTCTGGTTCTCTGCACGAATTCGCAATTTGAAATTACGACTTTTCATACCGAAAATATGCCAAATACTAAAAGCAGCGATGGGTCACATTTTGCTAAACCTCCCTGCAGTTTTCAAAATTTACCAAACATCCCATTACGACCCTTGAGGCATATTTTGGAGCCAATTTCTGGCTCTCTGCACGTATTCGCTGTATGAAATTATGATATTTTATTCCGAAAATATGCCAGTTACTGAAAGCAGCGATGGATCATATTTTGCCCAAGCCCTCTCTGCAGTTTTCAAAATATCCCAAACGTCCCAAATTTGACGCTTGAGCCATATTTTGGAGCCAAATTCTGGCTCTCGGCACGTTTTCGCAGTTTGAAATTACGAATTTTATACCGAAAATATGCCAATTACTGAGAAAAGCGATGGGTCACAGTTTGCCCAAACCCACCTTGCAGTTTTGAAAATATCCCAAACATCCCAAATTCGACCCTTGACCCATATTTTGGAGCCAAATTCTGGCTCTCTGCACTAATTCGCAATTTGAAATTACGACTTTTTATACCGAGAATATGCCAAATACTGAGAGCAGCGAAGAGTCACATTTTGCCCAAACCCGCCCTACAGTTTTCAAAAAATCCCAAACATCCCAAATTTGACGCTTGAGCAATTTTTTGGAGCAAAATTCTCGCTCTCTGCACGTATTCGCAGTTTGAAATTACGACTTTTTATACCAAAAATATGCAATTACTGAGAGCGCCGATGAGTCACATTTTGCCCAAACCCTCCCTGCAGTTTTGAAAATATCCCAAACATCCCAAATTCGACCCTTGAGCCATATTTTGGAGCAAAATTCTGGCTCTCTGCACGTATTCGCAGTTTGAAATTACGACTTTTTATACCGAATATATGCCAATTACTGGGATCAGCGATGGGTCACATTTTGCCCAAACCCTCCCTGCAGTTTTAAAAATATCATAAACATCCCAAGATCGACGCTAGAACCATATTTTGGAGCAAATTTCTCGCTCTCAGCACGTATTCGCAGTTTGAAATTACGACTTTTTATACCGAATATATGCCAATTACTGGGATCAGCGATGGGTCACATTTTGACCAAACCCTCCCTGCAGTTTTCAAAATATCCCAAACATCCCAAATTCGACGCTTGAACCATATTTTGGAGCCAAATTTTGGCTCTCTGCCCGTATTCACAGTTTGAAATTACGACTTTTTATACAGAAAATATGCCAATTACTTAGAGCGGCGATGGGTCACAGTTTGCCCAAACCCACTCTGCAGTTTTGAAAATATCCCAAACATCCCAAACTCAACTCTTGAGCCATATTTTGGAGCCAAATTCTTGCTCCCTGCACGTATTCGCATTTTGAAATTACGACTTTTTATACCGAAAATATGCCATTACTGAACGCGCCGATGAGTCACATTTTGCCCAAACCCTCCCTGCAGTTTTGAAAATATGCCAAACATTCCAAATTCGACCCTTGAACCATATTTTGGAGCCAAATTCTGGCTCTGCACGTATTCGCAGTTTGAAATTACGAATTTTATACCGAAAATATGCCAAATGCTGAAAGCGGCTATAAGTCACATTTTTCCCAAACCCCACCTGCAGTTTTGAAAATATCCTAAACATCCCAAATTCGACCCTTGAACCATATTTTGGAGCCAAATTCTGGCTCTCTGCACGTATTCGCAGTTTGAACTTACGATTTTATACTGAAACTATGCCAATTACTGAACGTGCCGATGAGTCACATTTTGCCGAAACCCTCCCTGTAGTTTTCAAAATATCCCAAACATCCCAATTTTGAAGCTTGAGCAATATTTTGGAGCCAAATTCTCGCTCTCTGCCCGTATTCGCAGTTTGAAATTACGACTTTTTATACCGAATATATGCCAATTACTGGGATCAGTGATTGGTCATATTTTGCCCAAACCCTCCCTGAAGTTTTAAAAATATCACAATCATCCAAAATTCTAAGCTTGAACCATATTTTGGAGCCAAATTCTGGCTCTCTGCACATTTTCGCAGTTTGAATTTACGACTTTTCATACAGAAAAAAATGCCAATTACTGAATGCGTCGATGGATCGCATTTTGCCCAAACTCTCCCTGCAGTTTTCAAAATATCCCAAACATCCCAAATTCGACGCTTGGGCCATATTAAGGAGCCAAATTCTGGCTTTCGGCACGTTTTCGCAGTATGAAATTACGAATTTTATACCGAAAATATTCCAATTACTGAGAGCGGCGATGGGTCACAGTTTGCTCAAACCCACACTGCAGTTTTGAAAATATCCAAAACGTCCCAAATTCGACGCTTGAGCCATATTTTAGAGCCAAGTTCTGGCTCTCTGCACGTATTCGCAGTTTGAAATTACGGATTTTTTTACCGAAAATATGCCAATTACTGAACGCGCCGACGAGTCACATTTTGCCCAAGTCCTCCCTGCAGTTTTCTAAATATCCCAAACATCTCAAATTCGACCCTTGAACCATATTTTGGAGCCAAATTCTGGCTCTGCACGTATTCGCAGTTTGAAATTACGAATTTTATACCGAAAATTCGCCAAATACTGAAAGCAGTTTTGGTAGGGACGCGAGTCTTATTTTCCTCGGCGTCACCCCTTTTATATGAAAGGAACCGTCGGAAATGCATCCGAGGTGCCGTGTGGTTTGTCGCCTCCTCGTTGGTGGAGAGAGGCGACGCCACAGTGTTTTTGTTCAGCCTTCCCATGACATGGAAGAAGGTTGGTGCTCTGTTCCCATGCACACAGACCGATCGATAGCTGACTCGATGTGCAGTCTTAGGCTGGAGAAGTGATCGCACGGAGATCGGAAGGAATCGTCGTGACACAATACACATTTTGCCCAAACCACCCTGCAGTTTTCAAAATATCCCAAACATCCCAAATACGACCCTTGAGGCATATTTTTTAGCCAATTTCTGGCTCTCTGCACGTATTCGCAGTATGAAATTACGACTTTTTATACCGAAAATATGACAGTTACTGAAAGCGGCGATGGATCACATTTTGCCCAAACTCTCCCTGCAGTTTTCAAAATAACCCAAACATCCCAAATTCGACGCTTGGGCCATATTAAGGAGCCAAATTCTGGCTCTCGGCACGTTTTCGCAGTTTGAAATTACGAATTTTATACCGAAAATATTCCAATTACTGAGAGCGGCGATGGGTCACAGTTTGCCCAAACCCACACTGCAGTTTTGAAAATATCCAAAACGTCCCAAATTCGACGCTTGAGCCATATTTTGGAGCCAAGTTCTGGCTCTCTGCACGTATTCGCAGTTTGAAATTACGAATTTTTATACCGAAAATATGCCAATTACTGAACGCGCCAATGAGTCACATTTTGCCCAAGTCCTCCCTGCAGTTTTCCAAATATCCCAAATATCCCAAATTCGACCCTTGAACCATATTTTGGAGCCAAATTCTGGCTCTCTGCACGTATTCGCAGTTTGAAATTACGACTTTTTATACCGAAAATTCGCCAAATACTGAAAGCAGTGATGGTCACATTTTGCCCAAACCCCCCTGCAGATTTCAAAATATCCCAAACATCCCAAATACGACCCTTGAGGCATATTTTTTAGCAAATTTCTGGCTCTCTGCACGTATTCGCAGTATGAAATTACGACTTTTTATACCGAAAATATGCCAGTTACTGAAAGCGGCGATGGATCACATTTTGCCCATGCCCTCCCTGCAGTTTTGAAAATATCCCAAACATCCCAAACTCGACTCTTGAGCCATATTTTAGAGCCAAATTCTGGCTCTCTGCACGTATTCGCAGTTTGAAATTACGACTTTTTATACAGAAAATATGCCAAATACTGAAAGCTGCAATGAGTCACATTTTGCCCAAACCCTCCCAGCAGTTTTCAAAATATCTCAAACATCCCAAATATGACGCTTGAGCAATATTTTGGAGCAAAATTCTCCCTCTCTGCACGTATTCGCAGTTTGAAATTACGACTTTTTATACCGAATATATGCCAATTACTGGGATCAGCGATGAGTCACATTTTGCCCAAGCCCTCCCTGCAGTTTTCAAAATATCCCAAACGTCCCAAATTCGACTCTTGAGCCATAATTTGGAGCCAAATTATGGCTTTCGGCACGTTTTCGCAGTTTGAAATTACGAATTTTATACCGAAAATATGCCAATTATTGAGAGCGGCGATGGGTCACAGTTTGCTAAAACCCACCCTGCTGTTTTGAAAATATCCCAAACATCCCAAAATCGACTGTTGAGCCATATTTTGGAGCCAAATTCTGGCTCTCTGCACGTATTCGCTGTTTGAAATTACGACTTTTTATACCGAAATTATGCCAATTACTGAACGCGCCGATGAGTCACATTTTGCCCAAAAGGTCCCTGCAGTTTTCAAAATATCCCAAACATCCCAAATTCGACCCTTGAACCATATTTTGGAGCCAAATTCTGGCTCTCTGCACGTATTCGCAGTTTGAAATTACGACTTTTTATACCGAAAATTTGCCAAATACTAAGAGCGGTGATGGGTCACATTTTGCCCAAACCCCCCTGCAGTTTTCAAAATATCATAAACATCCCAAATACGACCCTTGAGGCATATTTTGGAGCCAATTTCTGGCTCTCTGCACGTATTTCCAGTAAGAAATTACGAATTTTTATTCCGAAAATATGCCAGTTACTGAAAGGGGCGATGGATCACATTTTGCCCAAGTTTCAAGTTTGCCCATTTTGCTCTGCAGTTTACAAAATATCCCAAACGTCCCAAATTCGACGCTTGAGCCATATTTTGGATCCAAATTCTGGCTCTCTGCACGTAATCGCAGTTAGAAATTACGACTTTTTATACGGAAAATATGCCAATTACTGAACGCGCCGATGAGTCGCATTTTGCTCAAACCCCTCCCTGCAGTTATGAAAATATCCCAAACAACCCAAATTCGACCCTTGAACCATTTGTTGGAGCCAAATTCTGGCTCTCTGCACGTATTCGCAGTTTGAAATTACGACTTTTTATACAAAAAAATATGCCAAATACTGAAAGCGACGATGAGTCGCATTTTGCCCAAACCCCCTCCCCCTCTGCAGTTTTCAAAATATCCCAAACTTCCCAAATTCGACGCTTGGGCCATATTAAGGTGCCAAATTCTGTCTCTCTGCACGTATTCGCAGTTTGAAATTACGAATTTTTATACCGAAAATATGCCAATTACTGAACGCACTGATGAGTCACATTTTGCCCAAGACCTCAATGAAGGTTTTAAAAATATCCCAAACATCCCAAATTCGACGTTTGAGCCATATTTTGGAGCCAAATTCTGGCTCTCGGCACGTTTTTACAGTTTGAAATTACGAATTTTATACCTAAAATATGCCAATTACTGAGAGCTGCGATGGGTCACAGTTTACCCAAACCCACCCTGCAGTTTTGAAAATATCACAAACCTCCCAAATTCGACTCTTGAGCCATATTTTAGAGCCAAATTCTGGCTCTCTGCACGTATTCGCAGTTTGAAATTACGACTTTTTATACAGAAAATATGCCAAATACTGAAAGCTGCAATGAGTCACATTTTGCCCAAACCCTCCCAGCAGTTTTCAAAATATCTCAAACATCCCAAATATGACGCTTGAGCAATATTTTGGAGCAAAATTCTCCCTTTCTGCACGTATTCGCAGTTTGAAATTACGACTTTTTATACCGAATATATGCCAATTACTGGGATCAGCGAGGGTCATATTTTGCCCAAACCCTCCCTGAAGTTTTAAAAATATCACAAACATCCCAAATTCATCGCTTGAACCATATTTTGGAGCCAAATTCTGGCTCTCTGCACGTATTCGCAATTTGAAATTACGACTTTTTACACAGAAAAAATGCCAATTACTGAAAGCGTCGATGTATCACACTTTGCCCAAACTCTCCCTGCAGTTTTCAAAATATCCCAAACATCCAAAATTCGACGCTTGGGCCATATTAGGCAGCCAAATTCTGGCTCTCTGCATGTATTCGCAGTTTGAAATTACGAATTTTATACCGAAAATATGATAATTACTAAAAGCAGCGATGGGTCACAGTTTTCCCAAGCCCACCCTGCAGTTTTGAAAATATCCAAAACGTCCCAAATTTGACGCTTGAGCCAAATTTTGGAGCCAAGTTCTGGCTCTCTGCACGTTTTCGCAGTTTGAAATTTCGAATTTTTATACCGAAAATATGCCAAATACTGAAAGCAGCGATGAGTCACATTTTGCCCAAGCCCTCCCTGCAGTTTTCAAAATATCCCAAACGTCCCAAATTCGACTCTTGAGCCATAATTTGGAGCCAAATTATGGCTTTCGGCACGTTTTCGCAGTTTGAAATTACGAATTTTATACCGAAAATATGCCAATTATTGAGAGCGGCGATGGGTCACAGTTTGCTAAAACCCACCCTGCTGTTTTGAAAATATCCCAAACATCCCAAAATCGACTGTTGAGCCATATTTTGGAGCCAAATTCTGGCTCTCTGCACGTATTCGCTGTTTGAAATTACGACTTTTTATACCGAAATTATGCCAATTACTGAACGCGCCGATGAGTCACATTTTGCCCAAAAGGTCCCTGCAGTTTTCAAAATATCCCAAACATCCCAAATTCGACCCTTGAACCATATTTTGGAGCCAAATTCTGGCTCTCTGCACGTATTCGCAGTTTGAAATTACGACTTTTTATACCGAAAATTTGGCAAATACTAAGAGCGGTGATGGGTCACATTTTGCCCAAACCCCCCTGCAGTTTTCAAAATATCATAAACATCCCAAATACGACCCTTGAGGCATATTTTGGAGCCAATTTCTGGCTCTCTGCACGTATTTCCAGTAAGAAATTACGACTTTTTATTCCGAAAATATGCCAGTTACTGAAAGGGGCGATGGATCACATTTTGCCCAAGTTTCAAGTTTGCCCATTTTGCTCTGCAGTTTACAAAATATCCCAAACGTCCCAAATTCGACGCTTGAGCCATATTTTGGATCCAAATTCTGGCTCTCTGCACGTAATCGCAGTTAGAAATTACGACTTTTTATACGGAAAATATGCCAATTACTGAACGCGCCGATGAGTCGCATTTTGCTCAAACCCCTCCCTGCAGTTATGAAAATATCCCAAACAACCCAAATTCGACCCTTGAACCATTTGTTGGAGCCAAATTCTGGCTCTCTGCTCGTATTCGCAGTTTGAAATTACGACTTTTTATACAAAAAAATATGCCAAATACTGAAAGCGACGATGAGTCGCATTTTGCCCAAACCCCCTCCCCCTCTGCAGTTTTCAAAATATCCCAAACTTCCCAAATTCGACGCTTGGGCCATATTAAGGTGCCAAATTCTGTCTCTCTGCACGTATTCGCAGTTTGAAATTACGAATTTTTATACCGAAAATATGCCAATTACTGAACGCACTGATGAGTCACATTTTGCCCAAGTCCTCAATGAAGGTTTTAGAAATATCCCAAACATCCCAAATTCGACGTTTGAGCCATATTTTGGAGCCAAATTCTGGCTCTCGGCACGTTTTTACAGTTTGAAATTACGAATTTTATACCTAAAATATGCCAATTACTGAGAGCTGCGATGGGTCACAGTTTACCCAAACCCACCCTGCAGTTTTGAAAATATCACAAACCTCCCAAATTCGATCCTTGAACCATATTTTGGAGCCAAATTCTGGCTTTGCACGTATTCGCAATTTGAAATTACGACTTTTTATACCGAAAATATGCCAAATACTGAAAGCAGCGATGAGTCACATTTTGCCTAAACCACCCCCCCCCCCCTGCAGTTTTCCAAAAATACCAAACATGCCAAATTCGACCCTTGAGCCATATTTTGGAGCCAAATTCTGGCTCTCTGCACGTATTCGCAGTTTGAAATTACGACTTTTTATGCCGAAAATATGCCAGTTACTGAAAGCGACGATGGGTAATAGTTTGCCCAAACCCACCCTGCAGTTTTCAAAATATCCCAAATATTCCAAGTTTGACGCTTGAGCAATATTTTGGAGCAAAAATTCTCGCTCTCTGCACGTATTCGCAATTTGAAATTACGACTTTTTATACCGAAAATATGCCAAATACTGAATGCGGCGTTGAGTCACATTTTGCCCAAACCCCTGCCTGCAGTTTTCATAATATCCCGATCATCCCAAATTTGACCCTTGAGCCATATTTTGGTGCCAAATTCTGGCTCTCTGCACGTATTCGCAGTTTGAAATTACGACTTTTTATACCGAAAATATGTCAATTACTGAACCCGCCGATGAGCATATTTTCGGTAAAAAAAATCGTAATTTCATACTGCGAATACGTGAAGAGAGCCAGAAATTGGCTCCAAAATATGCCTCAAGGGTCGTATTTAGGATGTTTGGGATATTTTGAAATCTGCAGGGAGGGTTTGGGCAAAATGTGACTCATCGGCGCGTTCAGTAATTGGCATATTTTCGGTATAAAAAGTCGTAATTTAAAACTGCGAAAATGTGCAGAGGGCCAGAATTTATCTCCAAAATAAGGCTCAAGGGTCGAATTTGGGATGTTTGGGATATTTCAAAAACTGCAGGGGTTGTTTGGGCAAAATGTGACTCATCGCTTCTTTCAGTATTTGGCATATTTTCGGTATAAAGATTCGTAATTTCAAATTGCGAATACGTGCAGAGAGCCAGAATTTGGCTCCAAGATATGGTTTAAGGGTCGAATTTGGGATGTTTGTGATATTTTTAAAACTGCAGTGAGGGTTTGGGCAAAATTTGACCCATCGCTGTTCCCAGTAATTGGCATATATTCGGTATAAAAAGTCGTAATTTCAAACTGCGATTACGTGCAAAGAGCGAGAATTTTGCTTCAAAATATTGCTCAAGCGTTAAATTTGGGATGTTTGGGACATTTTTTAAAACTGCAGGGAGGGTTTGGGCAAAATGTGACTCATCGGCGCGTTCAGTAATTGGCATATTTATTCGTTTGCCTTGTTCGGGTTGAATGTAGACACAGTAGTCGCTTCTGTATATTTATTGACTGAGACAACAAGGTATATATCTCGCCAGCCGAGGTCCTTCTACTCTGAGTCTGTGAGGATAACTGAGGCTGCTGGGAGCATCCCTGATACTCCTCTGTCTGGCATGACGTCAGAGGCCTACTTGCCTGTGATTGGTTATATTTCAACTGACATAGAATTTGAGTATAACACCGCTCGGACACGCTACCAAGTCGACGTCCCTTGTCGACAAGTTCTGGCTAGCTATATAGTTACAATGATACTGAAGGACCTCGGTGGCATTCAATAATGGCTTACATGTGAAATTTGCATAATAAAACATTGAAAGAAGATCAGGTGTGCGTGATACTAACAACTCGGCACATGCAATAAAAGAAAAAAAATCATCATAATAGGTGAAAATCATGGTAACAATGCTTTGATTAAACCAGAGTATTAAGAACATGTGTATGTCTACTGATCAGATAAGAACAATACAACTCAAGGTATTGCCTAAACAAAATTATTAACATGTGTCAATGGCATGTGCTTGAAAACCATACAAAATTAAACAATTATTACATTAATGGAACAAAGTTCTGACCTAACAACCACAAATGAATTTCAAGATAGATAATGATTTTCTTTTTTTCTCTTTTTTTTCTCTGAAATATACAATATATTTACAAGACCAATGTACAATATATTTAATGTGTCATATATTTACAAGCTATATACAAGACCTGGAACAAGAAGACTAACATCTGCGTGATAGCAGTCAGGATTCACTGGCCACAATGTGGTTGCTAGAACAATAATAACTCTTATGACAAGCACTGTAAAAATACAAATGGTAGTAGACTTAACAATGGCATCTAATTTATAACAAAATAAAGTTCAGAAAAACTATACATTATATATAATGGAAATAATAAAACACATGTGGTAGAAATACTGCAAATGATTTTTTTTTTCAAAACAAACAGAATAACTGCAGAGTGCACTCAATTATAAATTCTGCGGATATCTACACCTAGCTCATCCAGAGCACTATACAACTCTGGCTCTGACTGAAAGTTCGGAACAGATGAAACTTCATGTGACAAACTATCGTCTTGAGAGATATCCTCGTTAACATCTAGCCAATGGACATGTGGTGAATGCACGGTTGAAACGAGAAGTCTAGATCTAAGATTATAAGTGCTAGTATGGGGTTGCTGAACATCAAGTGGTCTGTCAACCACAGAAGGTGGTGTCCGAGTAGGAGGATCTGTCTGGGTAAGTTCATTGTCATCTTCCTCATCAGTCTCGTCAACAGTCATTTTAGCTAACTTCATGTGGTCTAAATGTTCATTTATATACTCTCCTGTTAACAAGTTCTTAAGTCTGTATTTGTTACCTTTAATAAGCTCGATTACCTTATATGGTCCCAAAAATTTCTTAGTTAACTTATACATAGGACCAGACCTGTGTGGGTTAAGTATCATTACTACAGATCCAATAGTTATTTTACTGGGTTTAGTTCGTGCATTTCTTGCTAGAGTGAACTCGGCTGTAGCTTTGGACAGTTGTTCTCGTATTTTCTTGAATACTAATTGCATTTGTCTACGCTTCACTTGAACAAAATCATCTACGTTATATAAGGGAGTAGGAGGTACGTTAATCAATTCATTAGGGAGGATCTTATCTGTACCATAAAGAATAGCGTGAGGTGTGTCATCTGTAGAAACATTAATTGAAGAATTTATAGCACACTGAATTAAGGGTATAAAATCATCCCAATTGTTGTTATCAAAATTCAACGTGACTCTCAAGGCATCTAACACTTTCCTGTTAGTACGTTCGGCTAGTCCATTACTTTCCGGATGATAAGGCATGATGCTACATTTTTTGATGTTATATAAATCCCACAAGCTAGTTAGAATACTATTACTGAATTCTGACACCATTATCTGAAAGGATTACTTTAGGCATACTATATCTACAAATTATTTGGGCATGGAATGCACTGGCTATGGTTTCTGCTGTTTTGTTCGGGATAGGAACTAGTTCGCAAAAACGTGAAAAATTATCGACCATTACAAGTAAATGTTTGTTCCCTTTCTCTGTTTCCGCAAGATTTGTCAATAAATCCATCGATATTCGTTCCCAAGGAGCTTTGGTTGCTGGGTACACCTGAATTGGATTAGGTCCTGAAACATGTCCCTTGTGCTGTAAACAAGTTAAACATCTGTCAACATAATGAGCAATCTCCTTAGCCATTTTTGGCCAAAAATACTTCAATCGATCTTGTTGGAGTGTATGATCCATTCCTGGATATGCACTTGCAGGAGCATCATGGATAATTTTTAACACAGTTGGTACCAAGACAGCTGGAACAACTAACTGACAACATTTCCTCGGGGCTGTCCCTAGCTTTACTACTCTACACAGTAAATTGTCCAACATAACTAGTTCTTTCAATGGTACTGGCGGTTTATGAATCGGGCGAGTGTCTTGCTTAGTCAAAAATTTAATGACGGGTGCCCATATGGGGTCTTGTCTTTGTTCCGTTTCTACTACTGTAGCATCTAATGGTGGGTAATTTAACTGACTTGCAGCTACGTGTCGAGAAAACGCATCGGCTACAACATTTTGCTTTCCTGGAATATATCCAAATGTGGGATTGAATTCTTGAATTGTGAGCAAATATCTAGCAAACTTTCCAACTGGATTCTTATTTTTGAACAAGGGAATTAATGGTTGGTGATCTGTAAGAACATGAACTGGGTAATTATAAATTGTATCCTTGAAATGTTTAAGTGCCCAGACAACTGCCAAGGCTTCTCGTTCTGTTGCACTATAATTTTTCTCTTCTTTAGATAAAGTACGGCTAGCATACGCTATTGCGTGATCTCTGTGACCTTCTGTTTGAAGTAATGCAGCACCTAGACCTATGTCACTAGCATCTGTAACCAACATAAAAGGTTTAGAAAAATCTGGGTACCTAAGGACAGGTGACGAAATCAAGGCTGCTTTGAGTTTTTTGAATGACTGATCCTGGGCCTCTCCCCAAACAAAGGGTTCATCTTTTCTTTGCAACTTGTAAAGCGGAGCGGCTATAATAGAGAATCCGGCAATAAACGAACGATAAAATCCTACAAGACCTGTGAACTGTCTTACGGCTTCTGGGGTAGGAGGTGTTGGAAAATCACGGGCAGCAATAATTTTTGATTCATTCAATGTAGTACCTGAAGGTGTAACTGTATGACCTAGGAAATTAATCTTCTGCTTTAAAAATGAACATTTTGTAAGCTTTATTTTTAAATTAGCTTCAGCAAGCTTTGCAAGTACTTTCTCAAGGTTCTGGAAATGAGTGAACATCTTGCGACATGATTATGAGATCATCAAGGTAAACTAGAAGCGTACTTTCTATCAATCTACGAAATAGATTTGTCATGAGCCGTGAAAAGGTTATTGGACTACTAGGCAAACCAAATGGCATTCTTTTGAAATGAAAATGACCATTGGGAGTACTAAAGGCTGTCAATTGTATACTTTCCTCATCAAGGGGGATTTGCCAGAATCCCTGCAACAAATCTAACGTTGAGAATACTTTATTTCTACCAATACTTTGCAACAAATCATTTAGAACTGGAAGTGGGAAACGATCAGGTATTGTTACTCTGTTAAGCTTGTGATAATCGATTACAGGTCTCCAAGTCCCATCTCGCTTTGGTACAAGAATCAATGGAGCATTCCATGGCGAATTACTCGATTCAATTACATTACTCTGTAACATTTCTTCTACAAGTCTATCTGCTTCTGCTCTTTGAGAATGGGGAAGACGGTAAGCTGGTACATAAATAGGCGTTGTTCCTTGTTCAAGGGGAATTTTATGTGTAATAAGAGGAGTGAGACCTAATTTTTCTCCTGGTAGAGCAACAACAGCTCTATTCTTGTTCAAAATTTCCCAAAGCTGAGCCACAAAGTCAGGAAAATCAGTAGGACTGAGGTGTTGCGCTTGCACCTCTGGCTGAGATCCCTGTTCTCCTGGTGTGAGTGTACAAACAGTATGATCCATGGAGACATCATCCACAACTCGCACCGGTAACGAGTAATGGGCAAAATCTACAACATGGGTACCAGACTGGAGATGGATGTCTGCATTACTAGTGTTTGCAATAAATAATGTAGCAGTACCATCCTGCACTGTGTGCCAGGAGGGTTCAACAAATGTACCATTCACTTTACATGTTTCACTTTCCGCAATCACATCCGACAACTCAGGCACTCCCTGAACCTTAACTCTTATTCTGGTGAGAGAATGAGGGTGTAGCACAGTGTCAGTAGCCGTTGAACCACTGACTTCAGAGATGGAAGCTGCCAGGCGAGCGAGACAACGAGAATCCGTTAGGGCGTCCCCTTCCAGAAAGTCCCGATA
The DNA here is from genome assembly GCF_040958095.1 of Procambarus clarkii. Taxonomy (NCBI): domain Eukaryota; kingdom Metazoa; phylum Arthropoda; class Malacostraca; order Decapoda; family Cambaridae; genus Procambarus; species Procambarus clarkii. The sequence continues at coordinate 24,270,432 of NC_091157.1, read as the reverse complement.
CTCATTCTTCTTAACAACTGCACAACTACTATGCTTCAATCGAGTGCCTGTTTTCTCGAGTATGCTACCACGACAAGGATCTGACAAACCTACGCTAGCAAGGTGGGTGTCAACAAAATTAACGTAATCTGATTGAAGATTGAACTCGTGGCCCTGTCGATACATGCTACACATGGGTATGACGTGGTCTTTGATACTAATGTTCCAACGATGGGGAAACAATGCAATATTTTTATCAATCATGGTGTACAGACCTAAGAGAATGTCTCCAGGAAAATGAATAATGTCAACAACTAAACATTTTATAGACAATGTGACATCATTGAACTTGAGTGGGAGGTCAATTTCACCCTGAACTTTTACTTTATTTCCTGAAATACCACTTAGAAAAGGTATGTGTGACTGTTTTAAAGTAGTAGGGTGCATACTTTCAATGTCTCTAAGAGCTGAGGGCTTGACAATATTAATTTTTGCACCTGAGTCAAGAAAAACTTTTAAAACTCTACCATGTACAATGGCTGAGACAAGGGGACCATCACTTGAGACTAGACAAGTTACTACTTTTGACTTATGTTGTCTGGGATATCTGCGTCTTGTTTGTGTCAAATTTACTGTGGATCCATCAACATCTACAACTGGTCTAGAGTCAGTGTCCTCCTCTGTCAAGTGTCCAAATCTATTTTGGGTAGCTACTGAATACACAGGGAGGGCACTAGGATTGGCTAGCTTGAATTGGTTAGCGGATGGCCTTGGGGGTTTCCCGACGACATGAAGTGAACATTCTGAGCTCCAGCATTCTGTGACTGAGCATTATAATTTGAAGTTGCATTATAGCTGGGCTGGGAGTTGTAATTTCGAGAGTTCTGATAATGTCTTGGACGCTGGGCGCCTCACCAAGACTGACCATGGGAGTTACGAGGTGGGGATGCCTTTTGCCTAGCTCTACAATCCGCAGTGTGGTGACCAAATTGTTTATGGTACGTGCAATATGGGAGCCTAGCACTTTGGAGTACCCCGCGCGCCACCCCTCAACTGTGCGATTTGGGTCCCAGGGTGTCACGGGAGCGCGCGTAAATTCTGAAAAGTTTATACACTCTTCAACTTTGTCACCTTAATTCTCGTCCTATGAGATAAAATTTTGTATCATTGTATTCGCAATAGAATTCTCTACAGCACTAAATGCATATAAACTCCAAAAGCCCGGCTAATTACCCACAGCAAACAGAGAAAGTGCAAACGAGTTACCCAGGAGCGCGCAAACGCGGTAAAATGTTTTCAATATTTTCACTTTGGTCACCTCAATTTTCGTCCTAGGTTTTCATTTTGGTCTCAATGGGTTTGCAATAGAATTCTCTAGAGGAACATTAGCATATAAAATAAAAAAACCTGGTCACGCTCCAACCGCCGATGAGTTGAAGACGGGCCACGCGTTAGCCGCGAGTGAGCGCTCAGACGCCTTCCAGCTACACTCCCAATTCCCGCCCTTTTCAAGCCTTTCTTTCGCAATTTTCTTCCTGGAAGGGTCTTGTTCATGATCACTATCCATCGTGGAGTAAGCGTAGATAGTTTCTAAAGCCGCAATAAGAAATATAGCCACGGAAAATAGCCGAAATGTTCACACGTTTGAGATGAGAGTGGAGGCGACATTGGTCACAACAGTGGAGCGAAAACAATGGGCCCACGGCGTGTGCCAAGCCGCCTGAGGGCCACGAGGCTCAACAAAGAAAATGGGAAGACATCGGCGCGCATTTTAAAACCAGTCCCCAAAAAATCGGATAAAAACCTGATTTTTGGCGATTATTTAAAGTGGATGACGCAATGCTGCGTCATCCCCGGCAATACCGACAGTAAACGGATGACGCAGTGCTGCGTCATGCCCGGGCGAAAGTGCTAGAATGATTAGATTGACGAGGGGACCGAGAGAATTGTCTAGGAGGTGATGATCTAGGGGCGAACCAACAGTCCCTTGCGAGGTGGTTACTCTTACCACAATGCCAACATGAGGGAGTGGATGGTTGTGGACTATGGCGTTTTGGCAATTTATGAGGCGGCGAATTTGACTGGGGGCTACGAGCATGGGTACCGCTCTGCGACCAAGAGTTTTGAGAGTTTGTGGGAGGATGCTGAGAACTTGTTACTACATTTACAGTATCAGAGGGTGGCAACAGCTGAGCACTTCGGGGAGCTAGTTTATCTGAGGCATTGTTAATAGCCTCAAACACTTCACCAATTTCATGTTTAACACCAAAATTTTGTTGCTCCACGATTGGTTTTGTATGCTCGGGGGCAAAATGCATTAAAGTACCAAATGCTATCATTTTGGCCACAGCCTCAGGGGACAGATTATTGTTTTTATCTAACCAAGTCGAATTATTCATAGCAGACACTAAATCATAAAGATACTGATCGAGACGGCTAGTAAACGCATTAAAAGATTCACCAGGCTGCATGGTGGCATTGGCAATTTTCTTGACTAACCTATAAGGGTCTAGGTCTCCTTTATTAACAAAACGCCGGCGAAAGAAATCCTTAAAATCAGACCATGACTGGAGGCTAACAATGGCTTTCTCGTCAACAACGAAACGTGCATCACCTTTGGTTGTGTCTACAGCTGACCGTGCAATTGCTAAGTATTCGGCATCAGTAGGCTTAGAAAAACGTGCAACAGTTTTCGCTTCAGCCTTACTAAACCATGACTCTAATAAGCGCGATTCCCCAGCAAAAAGATGAATAGCCATTTCCTGAGCTGATCTCTGGCCATTGGGATGAGCAACTGTTCCCGTTGATTCTGAAGGGGTTTCAACAGTGGTAGGCATTGTCACAGCCGTGGAAGTTATATTTGAACGCAGATTATAATTAAGTGCACCTGGCATCAGTGATAGTATACACAAAAATAAACACACAAAAAAATATCAACTTGGCTAAAGTAAAAATGGCAGAAATAAAATTATTAAACTGGGCTAGGCAAGAAAATAATTAAGGACAAGCAAATTGTAAACTAATTTTAGCAATCTTTCATTAAAAAAATTGAATGGAATTAGATGTATGTAAATTAATTAAACCAGACTAAGCACAGCAATTTAGAATAAAAACTGGGAAATGCAATTGCAAAATTTCATTAAAAAGATTCAACACAACAAGTGGCAATGCATGAAAAATGGATGTAGCACATAAACTGGACACAGGAATGTATATAACTGCTATGGTAAAAATTATAATATGCAATGTTGAAGGAATAAATTTCAATTTTAGGCCTGGAGGAATTAAAAAAAATTATATTGCACAAATCCTTAACTGCTACTAAAACAAGGATTTCTTACTTAACCTGAATTTGAATTTACCAATAACACTCTAGGAGAACAATTAAAATTCAATGAAATTACTGTAAGAAGCAGGAATGTTGAAATCACACAAGAAAACTGTTGGGAGTGGAGTACTGAACTAGCTGCAATATTTAAGAAGTCACTGAAAGGTTAATTCACAAGATATTTTAGATATTTTTACGTTAAACCTCATTAAATCATAGCACACGATATCTTAGCTCATAATTACTTAACTCGGGGCTGCAGGATTTGCAATATAACAATGGCCAAAACGAAAAACGGTGACGAGATGTGTGTTTAGAGCACATGTGAGGGCTTGTTTACAAACTGGTGCGATGGCAGCGCTCCTGGCGGCGGTGGCGCGAAGCTCCGTGGAGACCCCCAAGCTTGGAATTGATGTTGGGAGCGCGAAGATAAACTCGGAGACGACGATTTTGCGACGATGGCGGTGGGGAACACAATTTTCTAGGAGAAGTTCACACAAAACGATGTAGCAGGGGCTGGTGGCGAGGTGTGTGAGCTTGAGAAGGAGGCGAGGTGTGTGAGCTTGGGGAGGCGACACTAGTCAAACAATTGCAGTCCACCAAATATTCTCAAGGAACAATACAGCACATACGATGATCAGTTGATAGTTGCGACGATGATTGACCACGATTGCAGTAGCTTGAACACTCACAAAGCTTAGACGCTGTCAGCTTGGGTGGCGGTGGTGGTGGTGGTGTAGGTTCCCACGTGGTGGCGCGAGATTCAAAAATGGCTGGCGCGGAAGCTTCCTTCCTCCTCACTGATGAATGAGCGTTCTCACAGGAAAATATTGACCCTTACTTCTGAAACGTTGGCCTGGAGTAATGGTTGATGGCAGGACCCCGGTCTGGCACAATATTTGATGCGTGGGTGGCAGGATGGCGGCTTATTGCGGTGGCGGCTGATGGCGGTGTACTGTGAAACACACGGCGATGCTGGGTACTTGAACTTTTCTTTCCAGAAAAAAAATTCTGGATCCCACTGCTGCTACCAGTATTCGTTTGCCTTGTTCGGGTTGAATGTAGACACAGAAGTCGCTTCTGTATATTTATTGACCGAGACAACAAGGTATATATCTCGCCAGCCGAGGTCCTTCTACTCTGAGTCTGTGAGGATAACTGAGGCTGCTGGGAGCATCGCTGATGCTCCTCTGTCTGGCATGACGTCAGAGGCCTACTTGCCTGTGATTGGTTATATTTCAACTGACATAGAATTTAAGTATAACATATTTTCGGTATAAAAAGTCGTAATTTCAAACTGCGAATACGTGCAGAGAGCCAGAATTTGGCTCCAAAATATGGCTCAAGGGTCGAATTTGGGATGTTCGGGATATTATGAAAACTGCAGGCGGGGGTTTGGGCAAAATGTGACTCATCGCCGCTTTCAGTATTTGGTATATTTTCGGTATAAAAAGTCGTAATTTCAAATTGCGAATACGTGCAGAGAGCGAGAATTTTAGCTCCAAAATATTGCTCAAGAGTCAAATTTGGGATGTTTGGGATATTTTGAAAACTGTAGGGTGGGTTTAGGCATACTATGACCCATCGCCGCATTCAGTAACTGGCATATTTTCAGTATAAAAGTCGTAATTTCGAACTGCGAATACGTGCAGAGAGTCAGAATTTGGCTTCAAAATATGGTTTAAGGGTCGAATTTGGGATGTTTGGGATATTTTCAAAACTGCAGCGTGGGTTTGGGCAAACTGTGACCCATCGCAGCTCTCAGTAATTGGCATATTTTCGGTCTAAAATTCGTAATTTCAAACTGCAAAAACGTGCCGAGAGCCAGAATTTGGCTCCAAAATATGGCTCAAGCGTCGAATTTGGGACGTTTCAGATATTTTGAAAACTGCAGAAAGGGCTTGGGCAAAATGTGATCCATCGCCGCTTTCAGTAACTGGCATATTTTCGGTATAAAAAGTCGTAATTTTATACTGCGATTACGTGCAGAGAGCCAGAAATTGGCTCCAAAATATGCCTCAAGGGTCGTATTTGGGATGTTTGGGATATTTTCAAAACTGCAGGGGGGTTTGGGCAAAACGTGACCCATCTCCGCTCTCAGAATTTGGCATATTTTCGGTATAAGAGTCGTAATATCAAACTGCAAATACGTGCAGAGAGCCAGAATTTGGCTCCAAAATATAGTTCAATGGTCGAATTTGGGATGTTTGGGATATTTTGTAAACCAGCATTGAGGACTTGGGCAAAATGTGACTCATCGGCGCGTTCAGTAATTGGAATATTTTCGGTATAAAAATTCGTAATTTCAAACTTCATATACGTGCCGACATCTAGAATTTGGCTCCAAAATATGGCCCAAGCGTCGAATTTGGGAAGTTTGGGATATTTTGAAAACTGCTATGATTTTCGGCCAAAATGTGATCCATCGCTGCTTTCAGTAATTGGCATTTTTTCTATATAAAAAGTCATAACTTCAAACTGCGAATACGTGCAGAGAGCCAGAATTTGGCTGCAAAATATAGTTCAAGCGTCGAATTTCGGATGTTTGTGATATTTTTAAAACTGCAGGGAGGGTTTGGGCAAAATGTGACCCATCGCTGATCCCAGTAATTGGCATATATTCGGTATAAAAAGTCGTAATTTCAAACTGCGATTACGTGCAGAAAGCGAGAATTTTGCTTCAAAATATTGCTCTAGCGTCAAATTTGGGATCTGTGGGATATTTTGAAAACTGCAGGTAGAGTTTGGGCAAAATGTGACTCACCGGCGCGTTCAGTAATTGGCATATTTTCGGAATAAAAAGTCGTAATTTCAAACTGCGAAAACGTGCAGAGAGCCAGAATTTATCTCTAAAATATGGTTCAAGGGTAGAATTTGGAATGTTTGGGATATTTTGAAAACTGCAGGGGGGGGGGGGGGTTTGGGTAAAATATGACTCATCTCTGCTTTCAGTGTTTGGCATATTTACGGTATAAAAAGTCGTAATTTCAAATTGCGATTTCGTGCAGAGAGCCAGAATTTGGTTCCAAGATATGGTTCAAGTGTCGAATTTGGGATGTTTGGGATATTTTGAAAACTGTTGGAACGACTAGGGCAAAATGTGACTCATCGGATCGTTCAGTAATTAGCATACTTTCGGTATAAAAATTCGTAATTTCAAACTGCGGATACGTGCAGAGAGCCAGAATTTGGCTGCAAAATATGGTTCAAGCGTCGAATTTGGGATGTTTGTGATATTTTTAAAACTGCAGGGAGGGTTTGGGCAAAATGTGACCCATCGCTGATCCCAGTAATTGGCATATATTCGGTATAAAAATTCGTAATTTCAAACTGCGATTACGTGCAGAGAGCGAGAATTTTGCTTCAAAATATTGCTCAAGCGTCAAATTTGGGATGTTTGGGATATTTTGAAAACTGCAGGGAGGGTTTGGGCAAAATGTGACTCATCGGCGCGTTCAGTAAGTGGCATATTTTCGGTATAAAAAGTAGTAATATACACCTGCGAATACGTGCAGAGAGCCAGAATTTGGCTTCAAAATATGGCTCAAGGGTCGAAATTGGGATGTTCGGGATAATATGATAACTGCAGGTGGGGGATTGGGCAAAATATGACTCATCGCCGCTTTCAGTATTTGGCATATTTTCGGTATAAAAGTTCGTAATTTCAAACTGCGAATACGTGCAGAGAGCCAGAATTTGTCTCCAAAATATGGTTCAAGGGTCGAATTTTAGATGTTTTGGATATTTCCAAAACTGCAGGGAGGGTTTGGGCAAAATGTGACTCATCGGCTCCTTCAGTAATTGGCATATTTTCCGTATATAAAGTCGTAATTTCAAACAGCGAATACCTGCAGAGAGCCAAAATTTGGCGCCAAAATATGGTTCAAGCGTCGAATTTGGGATTTTTGTGATATTTATAAAACTGCAGGGAGGGTTTCAGCAAAATGTTACCCATCGCTGATTTCAGTAATTGGCATATATTAGGTATAAAAAGTAGTAATTTCAAACTGCGAAAACGTGTAGAGAGCCAGAATTTGGCTCCAAAAAGAGGTTCAAGGGTCGAATTTGGGATGTTTGGGATATTTTGAAAACTGAAGGATGGTTTGGGCAAAATGTGACTAATCGGCGTGTTCAGTAATTGGCATATTTTCGGTATAAAAAGTCAAAATTTCAAACTGCGAATACGTGCAGAGAGCCATAATTTGGCTCTAAAATATAGCTCAAGGGTCGAATTTGGAATGTTGGGGATATTTTGAAAACTGCAGGGGGGGTTTAGGCAAAATATGACTAATCGCCGCTTTCAGTATTTGGCATATTTTTGGTATAACAAGTCGTAATTTCAAACTGCGAATACGTGCAGAGCCAGAATTTGGGTCCAAAATATGGTTCAAGGGTCGAATTTGGGATGTTTGGGATATTTTAAAAACTTCAGTGAGGGTTTGGGCAAAATGTGACTCATCGGCGGGTTCAGTAATTGGCATATTTTCGGTATAAAAAGTCGTAATTTTAATATGCGAATGCGTGCAAAGAGACAGAATTTGAGTCCAAAATATGGTTCAAGGGTCGATTTTGGGATGCTTGGGATATTTTCAAAACTGCCGGGAGGGTTTGGGCAAAATGTGACTCATCGGCGCTTTCAGTAATTGGCATATTTTCGGTATAAAAATTCATAATTTCAATCTGCGAATACGTGCAGAGAGCCAGAATTTGGCTCCAAAATATAGCTCAAGAGTCGAATTTGGGATGTTTAGGATATTTTCAAAACTGCAGGGTGGGTTTGGGCAAACTGTGACACATCGCTGCTCTCGGTAATATGCATATTTTCGGAATAAAAGTCGTAATTTCAAACTGCGAAAACGTGCCGAGAGCCAGAATTTGGCTCCAAAATATGGCTCAAGCGTTGAATTTGGGACGTTTGTAATATTTTGAAAACAGCAGGGAGGGATTGGGCAAAATGTGATCAATCGCCGATTTCAGTAACTGGCATATTTTCGGTATAAAAAGTCATAATTTCATACTGCGATTACGTGCAGAGAGCCAGAAATTGGCGTCAAAATATGCCTCAAGGGTCGTATTTCGGATGTTTAGGATATTTTGAAAACTGCAGGGGGGTTTGGGCAAAATGTGACCCATCGACGCTTTCAGTATTTGGCATATTTTCGGTATAAAAAGTCGTAATTTCAAACTGCGAATACGTGCAGAGAGCCAGATTTTGGCTCCAAAATATGGTTCAAGGGTTGAATTTGGGATGTTTGGGATATTTTGAAAACTGCAGGGAGGACCTGGGCAAACTGTGACTCATTGGCATATTTTCGGTATAAAAATTCGTAATTTCAAACTGCGATTACGTGCAGAGATCCAGAACTTGGCTCCAAAATATGGCTCAAGAGTCGAATTTGAGATGTTTGGGATATTTTCAAAACTGCTGGGTAGGTTTGGGAAAACTGTGACCCATCGCCGCTCTAAGTAATTGGCATATTTTCTGTATAAAAAGTCTTAATTTCAAACTGCGAATACGTGCAAAGAGCCAGAATTTGGCTCCAAAACATGGCTCAAGGGTCAAATTTGGGATGTTTGGGATATTTTCAAATCTGCAGGGAGGGTCTGGGCAAAATGTGACTCATCGACGCGCGCAGTAATTGGCATATTATCGTTGTAAAAATTCGTAATTTCAAACTGCGAATACGTGCAGAGAGCCAGAACGTGGCTCCAAAATATGGTTCAAGGGTCGAATTTGGGATGTTTGGGATATTTTGAAAACCGCAGTAAGTGTCTGGGCAAAATGTGACTCATCGGCGCGTTCATGTAATTGGCATATTTTCGGTATAAAAATTCGTAATTTCAAACTGCGAATACGTGCAGAGAGCCTGAGCTTGGCTCCAAAATATGGTTCAAGGGTCGAATTTGGGATGTTTGGGATATTTTGAAAACTGCAGGGAGGGTTTGGGCAAAATGTGATCCATCGCTGCTTTCAGTAACTGTTATATTTTCGGTATAAAAAGTCGTAATTTCATTCTGCGAATAAGTGCAGAGAGCCAGAATTTGGCTCCAAAACTTGGTTCAAGGGTCGAATTTGGGATGTTTGGGATAATTTGAAAACTGCAGGGAGGACTTGGGCAAAATGTGATTCATCGGCGCGTTCAGTAATTGGCATATTTTCGGTATAAAAACTCGTAATTTCAAATTGCGAATAGGTGCAGAGAGCCAGAACTTGGCTCCAAAATATGGCTCAAGCTTCAAATTTGGGATGTTTGGGATATTTTCAAAACTGCAGGGTGGGTTTGGCAAACTGTGACCCATCGATGCTCTCAGTAATTCGCATATTTTCGGTATAAAATTCGTAATTTCAAACTCCGAATACGTGCAGAGAGCAAGAATTTTGCTCCAAAATATTGCTAGGGCGTCAAATTTGGGATGTTTGGGTTATTTTGAAAACTGCAGGGAGGGTTTGGGCAAAAAGTGATCCATCGCCGCTTTCAGTAACTGGCATATTTTCGGTATAAAAAGTCGTAATTTCAAACTGTGAATTCGTGCAGAGAGCCTGAATTTGGCTCCAAAATATGGCTCAAGAGTCGAATTTGGAATGTTTGGGATATTTTCCAAACTGCAGGGTGGGTTTGGGCAAACTGTGACCCATTGCCGCTCTCAGTAATTGGCATATTTTCGGTATAAAATTCCTAAATTCAAACTGCGAAAACGTGTCGAGAGCCAGAATTTGGCTCCAAAATATGGCTCAAACGTCGAATTTGGGACGTTTGGGATATTTTGAAAACTGCAGGGAGGGCTTGAGCAAATTGTGATCCATCGCCGCTTTCAGTAATTGGCATATTTTCGGTATAAAAATTCGTAATATAAAACTGCGAAAGCGTGCACAGAGCCAGAAATTGGCTCCAAAATATGCCTCAAGGGTCGTATTTGTTATGTTTGGGATATTTTGAAAACTGCAGGGGCGTTTGGCCAAAATGTGACCCATCGCCACTTTCAGTATTTGGCATATTTTCGGTATAAAAAGTCGTAAATTCAAACTGCGAATACGTGCAAAGAGCCAGAATTTGGCTCCAAAATATGGCTCAAGGGTCAAATTTGGGATGTTTGGGATATTTTCAAAACTGCAGGGAGGGTCTGGGCAAAATGTGACTCATCGGCGCGCTCAGTAATTGGCATATTATCGTTGTAAAAATTCGTAATTTCAAACTGCGAATACGTGCAGAGAGCCAGAACTTGGCTCCAAAATATGCCTCAAGGGTCGTATTTGCTATGTTTGGGATATTTTGAAAACTGCAGGGGCGTTTGGTAAAAATGTGACCCATCGCCACTTTCAGTATTTGGCATATTTTCGGTATAAAAAGTCGTAATTTCAAACTGCGAATACGTGCAGATAGCCAGAATATAGCTCCAAAATACGGTTCAAGGGTCGAATTTGGGATGTTTGGGATTATTTGAAAACTGCAGGGAGGATTTGGGCAAAATGTGACTCGTCGGCGCGGTCAGTAATTGGCATATTTTCGGTATAAAAATTCGTATTTTATAACTGCGAATACGTGCAAAGAGCCAGAATTTGGCTCCAAAATATGGCCCAAGCGTCGAATTTGGGCTGTTTGGGATATTTTCAAAACTGCAGGGTGGGTTTGGAAAAACTGTGACCCATCGCCGCTCTCAGTAATTGGCATATTTTCGGTATAAATATCGTAATTTCAAACTGCGAATACATGCAGAGAGCAAGAATTTGGCTCCTAAATATGGCCCAAGCGTCGAATTTGGGATGTTTGGGATATTTCGAAAACTGCAGGGAGGGTTTGGGCAAAATGTGATCCATCGCCGCTTTCAGTAATTGGCATATTTTTGGTATAAAAAGTCGTAATTTCAAACTGTGAATACGTGCAGAGAGCCAGAATTTGGCTCCAAAATATGGCTCAAGAGTTGAATTTGGAATGTTTAGGATATTTTCCAAACTGCAGGGTGGGTTTGGGCAAACTGTGACCCATTGTCGCTCTCAGTATTTGGCATATATTCGGTATAAAATTCGAAATTTCAAACTGCGAAAACGTGTCGAGAGCCAGAATTTGGCTACAAAATATGGCTCAAGCGTCGAATTTGGGACGTTTGGGGTTTTTTGAAAACTGCAGGGAGGGCTTGGGCAAAATGTGATCCATCGCCGCTTTAAGTAATTGGCCTATTTTCGGTATAAAAGCTTGTAATTTCATACTGCGAATACGTGCAGAGAGCCAGAAATTGGCTCCAAAATATGCCACACGGGTCGTATTTGCTATGTTTGGGATATTTTGAAAATTGCTGGTGGGTTTGGGTAAAAATGTGACCCATCGCCGCTTTCAGTATTTGGCATATTTTCGGTATAAAAATTTGTAATTTCAAACTGCGAATACGTGCATAGAGCCAGAACTTGACTCCAAAATATGGTTCAAGGGTCGAATTTGGGATGTTTGGGATATTTTGAAAACTGCAGTAGGGGTCTGGGCAAAATGTGACTCATCAGCGCGTTCAGTAATTGGCATATTTTCGGTATAAAAAGTCGTAATTTCAAACTGTGAATACGTGCAGAGAGCCAGAATTTGGCCCCAAAATATGGCTCAAGAGTCGAATTTGGGATGTTTAGAATATTTTCAAAACTGCAGGGTTGGTTTGGGCAAACTGTGACCCATCGCTGCTCTCAGTATTTGGCATATTTTCGGTATAAAATTCGTAATTTCAAACTGCGAAAACGTGCCGAGAGCCAGAATTTGGCTCCAAAATATAGCTAGAGCGTCGATTTTGGGGCGTTTGGGATATTTTGAAAACTGCAGGGAGGGTTTGGGCAAAATGTGATCCATCGCCTCTTTCAGTAATTGGCATATTTTCGGTATCAAAAGTCGTAATTTCCTACTGCGAATACGTGCAGAGAGCCAGAAATTGGCTCCAAAATATGCCTCAAGGGTCGTATTTGCTATGTTTGGGATGTTTTGAAAACTGCAGGGGGGTTTGGCCAAAATGTGACCCATCGCTGCTCTCAGTATTTGGCATATTATGGGTATAAAAAGTCGTAATTTCAAACTTCGAATACGTGCAGAGAGCCAGAATTTGGCTCCAAAATATGGTTCAAGGGTCGAATTTGGGATGTTTGGGATATTTTGAAAACTGCAGGGAGGACTTGGGCAAAATGTGACTCATCGGCGCGTTCAGTAATTGGCATATTTTCGGTATAAAAATTCGTATTTTCAAACTGCGAATACGTGCAGAGAGCCAGAACTTGGCTCCAAAATATGGCTCATGCGTCGAATTTGGTATGTTTTGGATATTTTCAGAAGTGCAGGGTAGGTTTGGACAAACTGTGTCCCATCGCCGCACTCAGTAATTGGCATATTTTCGGTATAAAATTCGTAATTTCAAACTGCGAATACATGCAGAGAGCCACAATTTGGCTTCTTAATATGACCCAAGCTTCGAATTTGGGATGTTTGGAATATTTTGAGAACTGCAGGGAGGGTTTGGGCAAAATGTGATCCATCGCCGCTTGCAGTAATTGGTATTTTTTTTTTATAAAAAGTCGTAATTTCAAACTGCGAATACGTGCAGAGAGCCAGAATTTGGCTCCAAAATATGGTTCAAGCGTCTAATTTGGGATGTTTGTGATATTTTTAAAACAGCATGGTGGGTTTGGGCAAAATGTGACCCATCGCTGATCCCAGTAATTGGCATATATTCGTTATAAAAAAGAGTAATTTCAAACTGCGAATACGTGCAGAGAGCGAGAATTTTGTTCCAAAATTATGCTCAAGCGTCATATTTGGGATGTTTGGGTTATTCTGAAAACTGCACGGAGGGTTTGGGCGAATTGTGACTCATCGGCGCGTTCAGTAATTGGCATATTTTCGGTATAAAAAGTCGTAATTTCACACTGCGAATACGGGCAATGAGCCAGAATTTGGCTCCAAAATATGGTTCATGTGTCGAATTTGGGACGTTTGGGGTTTTTTGAAAACTGCAGGGAGGGCTTGGGCAAAATGTGATCCATCGCCGCTTTAAGTAATTGGCCTATTTTCGGTATAAAAGCTCGTAATTTCATACTGCGAATACGTGCAGAGAGCCAGAAATTGGCTCCAAAATATGCCACACGGGTCGTATTTGCTATGTTTGGGATATTTTGAAAATTGCTGGTGGGTTTGGGTAAAAATGTGACCCATCGCCGCTTTCAGTATTTGGCATATTTTCGGTATAAAAATTTGTAATTTCAAACTGCGAATACGTGCATAGAGCCAGAACTTGACTCCAAAATATGGTTCAAGGGTCGAATTTGGGATGTTTGGGATATTTTGAAAACTGCAGTAGGGGTCTGGGCAAAATGTGACTCATCAGCGCGTTCAGTAATTGGCATATTTTCGGTATAAAAAGTCGTAATTTCAAACTGTGAATACGTGCAGAGAGCCAGAATTTGGCCCCAAAATATGGCTCAAGAGTCGAATTTGGGATGTTTAGAATATTTTCAAAACTGCAGGGTTGGTTTGGGCAAACTGTGACCCATCGCTGCTCTCAGTATTTGGCATATTTTCGGTATAAAATTCGTAATTTCAAACTGCGAAAACGTGCCGAGAGCCAGAATTTGGCTCCAAAATATAGCTAGAGCGTCGATTTTGGGGCGTTTGGGATATTTTGAAAACTGCAGGGAGGGTTTGGGCAAAATGTGATCCATCGCCTCTTTCAGTAATTGGCATATTTTCGGTATCAAAAGTCGTAATTTCCTACTGCGAATACGTGCAGAGAGCCAGAAATTGGCTCCAAAATATGCCTCAAGGGTCGTATTTGCTATGTTTGGGATGTTTTGAAAACTGCAGGGGGGTTTGGCCAAAATGTGACCCATCTCTGCTTTCAGTATTTGGCATATTATGGGTATAAAAAGTCGTAATTTCAAACTTCGAATACGTGCAGAGAGCCAGAATTTGGCTCCAAAATATGGTTCAAGGGTCGAATTTGGGATGTTTGGGATATTTTGAAAACTGCAGGGAGGACTTGGGCAAAATGTGACTCATCGGCGCGTTCAGTAATTGGCATATTTTCGGTATAAAAATTCGTATTTTCAAACTGCGAATACGTGCAGAGAGCCAGAACTTGGCTCCAAAATATGGCTCATGCGTCGAATTTGGTATGTTTTGGATATTTTCAGAAGTGCAGGGTAGGTTTGGACAAACTGTGTCCCATCGCCGCTCTCAGTAATTGGCATATTTTCGGTATAAAATTCGTAATTTCAAACTGCGAATACATGCAGAGAGCCACAATTTGGCTTCTTAATATGACCCAAGCTTCGAATTTGGGATGTTTGGAATATTTTGAGAACTGCAGGGAGGGTTTGGGCAAAATGTGATCCATCGCCGCTTGCAGTAATTGGTATTTTTTTTTTTATAAAAAGTCGTAATTTCAAACTGCGAATACGTGCAGATAGCCAGAATTTGGCTCCAAAATATGGTTCAAGCGTCTAATTTGGGATGTTTGTGATATTTTTAAAACAGCATGGTGGGTTTGGGCAAAATGTGACCCATCGCTGATCCCAGTAATTGGCATATATTCGTTATAAAAAAGAGTAATTTCAAACTGCGAATACGTGCAGAGAGCGAGAATTTTGTTCCAAAATTATGCTCAAGCGTCATATTTGGGATGTTTGGGTTATTCTGAAAACTGCACGGAGGGTTTGGGCGAATTGTGACTCATCGGCGCGTTCAGTAATTGGCATATTTTCGGTATAAAAAGTCGTAATTTCACACTGCGAATACGGGCAATGAGCCAGAATTTGGCTCCAAAATATGGTTCATGTGTCGAATTTGGGATGTTTGGGATATTTTGAAAACTGCAGTGGGGGTTTGGGCAAAAGGTGACTCATAGCCGCTTTCAGTATTTGGCATATTTTCGGTATAAAAATTCGTAATTTCAAACTGCGAATACATGCAGAGAGCCAAAATTTGGCTCCAAAATATGGCTCAAGAGTCGAATTTGGGATGTTTGGGATATTTTCATAACTGCAGGGTGGGTTTGGGCAAACTGTGACCCATCGCCGCTCTCAGTAATTTGCAAATTTTTTGTATAAAATTCGTAATATCATACTGCGAAAAGGTGCAGAGATCCAGAAATTGGCTCCAAAATATGCCTCAAGGGTCGTTTTGGGGATGTTTGTGATATTTTGAAAACTACAGAGGGTTTGGGTATAATGTGACCCATCGCCTCTTTCAGTATTTGGCATATTTTCTGTATA
This sequence comes from Procambarus clarkii, assembly GCF_040958095.1. Taxonomy (NCBI): domain Eukaryota; kingdom Metazoa; phylum Arthropoda; class Malacostraca; order Decapoda; family Cambaridae; genus Procambarus; species Procambarus clarkii. Next base: position 24,254,890 of record NC_091157.1, on the reverse strand, counting down.
AAATTCATAATTTCAAACTGCGAAAAAGTGCCTAAAGCCAGAATTTGCCTGCAAAATATGGATCAAGCGTCGAATTTAGGATGTTTGGGATATTTTGAAAACTGCAGGGAGGGCTTGGGCAAAATGTGATCCATCGCCGCTTTCAGTAACTGGCATATTTTCGGTACAAAAATTCGTAATTTCACACTGCGAATACGTGCAGAGAGCCAGAATTTGGGTCCAAAATATGGCTCAAGTGTCGAATTTGGGATGTTTGGGATATTTTAAAAACTGCAGTGGGGGTTTGGGCAAAATGTGACTCATCGCCGCTTTCAGTATTTGGCATACTTTCGGTATAAAAAGTCGTAATTTCAAACTGCGAATACGTGCAGAGAGCCAGAATTTGGCTCCAAAATATGGCTCAAGAGTCGAATTTGGGATGTTAAAATATTTTCAAAACTGCAGGGTGGGTTTGGGCAAACTGTGACCCATCGCCGCTCTCAGTAATTGGCATATTTCTGTATAAAATTCGTAGTTTCAAACTGCGAAAAGGGGCAGAGAGCCCGAAATTGGCTCCAAAATATGCCTCAAGGGTCGTTTTTGGGATGTTTGTGATATTTTGAAAACTACAGAGGGTTTGGGTATAATGTGACCCATCGCCGCTTTCAGTATTTGCCATATTTAATACATAATTTCAAACTGCGATAACTTGCCTAGAGCCAGAATTTGGCTCCAAAATATGGATCTAGCGACGAATTTGGGACGTTTGGGATATTTTGAAAACTGCAGGGAGGGCTTTGGCAAAATGTGATCCATCGCCGCTTTCAGTAACTGGCATATTTTCGGTATAAAAAGTCGTAATTTCATACTGCAAATACGTGCAGAGAGCCAGAAATTGGCTCCAAAATATGCCTCAAGGGTCGTATTAGGGATGTTTGGGATATTTTGAAAACTGCAGGGGGGTTTGGGCAAAATGTGACTCATCTCTGCTCTCAGTATTTGGCATATTTTCGGTATAAAAAGTCGTAATTCCAAACTGCGAATACATGCAACGAACCAAAATTATGCTCCAAAATATAGCCCAAGCGTCGAATTTGGGATGTTTGGGATATTTTGAAAACTGAAGGGAAGTTTTGGGCAAAATGTGATACATCGCCGCTTTCAGTAATTGGCATTTTTTCTGTATAAAAAGTCATAATTTCAAACTGTGAATACGTGCAGAGAGCCAGAATTTGGCTCCAAAATATGGTTCAAACGTCGAATTTGCGATGTTTGTGATATTTTTAAAACTGCAGGGAGGGTTTGGGAAAAATGTGACCCATCGCTGATCCCAGTAATTGGCATATTTTCGGTGTAAAAAGTCGTAATTTCAAACTGCGAATACGTGCAGAGAGCAAATACTGAAAGCAAATACCGTGCAAATACTGAAAGCAGCGATGTGTCACATTTTGCCCAAACCCCTCTGTAGTTTTCAAAATATCCCAAACATAGCAAATACGACCCTTGAGGCATAGTTTAGAGCCAATTTTTGGCCCTCTACACGTATTCGCAGTATAAAATTACGACTTTTTATACCGAAAATATGCATATTACTGAAAGCGGCAATGGATCACATTTTGCCCAAACCCTCCCTGCAGTTTTCAAAATATCCCAAACGTCCCAAATTCGACGCTTGAGCCATATTTTGGAGCCAAATTCTGGCTTTCGGCACGTTTTCGCAGTTTGAAATTACAAATTTATACTGAAAATATGCCAATTACTGAGAGCAGCGATGGGTCATAATTTGCTGAAACCCACTCTGCAGTTTTGAAAATATCGTAAACAACCCAAATTCGACTCTTGAGCCATATTTTTGAGCCAAATTCTGGCTCTCTGCACGTGTTCGCAGTTTGAAATTACGACTTTTTATACCAATAATATGCCAAATACTGATCGCGCCGATCAGTCACATTTTGCCCAAACCCTCCCTTCAGTTTTCAAAATACCCCAAACATCCCAGTTTCTACCCTTGAACCATATTTTGGAGCCAAATTCTGGCTCTCTGCACGTATTCGCAGTTTGAAAATACGACTTTTTATACCGTAAATATGCCAATTACTGAATGCACCGTTGAGTCATATTTTGCCCAAACCCTCCCTGCAGTTTTCAAAATATCCCAAACATCTCAAATTTGAAGCTTGAGCAATATTTTTGAGCAAAATTCTCGCTCTCTGCACGTATTCGCAGTTTGAAATTACGACTTTTTATACCGAATATATGCCAATTACTGGTGTCAGCGATGGGTCACATTTTGTCCAAACCCCCCTGCAGTTTCAAAATATCCCAAACATCCCATTTTCGACCCTTGAACCATATTTTGGAGGCAAATTCTGGTTCTCTGCACGTATTCGCAGTTTGAAATTACGTCTTTTTATACAAAAAAAATGCCAATTACTGAAAGCGGCGATAGATAACATTTTGCCCAAACCCTCTCTGCAGTTTTCAAAATATCCCAAACATCCCAAATTCGACGCTTGGGCCATATTAAGGAGCCAAATTCTGGCTCTCTGCATGTATTCGCAGTTTGAAATTACGAATTTTATACCGAAAATATGCCAATTACTGAGAGCGGCGATGGGTCACAGTTTGCCCAAACCCACCCTTCAGTTTTGGAAATATCCCAAACATCCCAAATTCGACCCTTGAACCATATTTTGGAGACAAATTCTCGCTCTCTGCACGTATTCGCAGTTTGAAATTTCGACTTTTTATACCGAATATATGCCAATTACTGGGATCAGCGATGGGTCACATTTTGCGCAAATCCTCCCCGCAGTTTTAAAAATATCACAAACATCCTAAATTCGACGTTTGAACCATATTTTGGAGCCAAATTCTGACTCTCTGCACGTATTCGCAGTTTGAAATTACGAATTTTATACCGAAAATATGCCACTTATTGAGAGCAGCGATGGGACACATTTTGCCCCCCCCCCCCCTGCAGTTTTCATAGTATCAAAAACATCCCAAATTCGACGCTTGAGCTATAATTTGGAGCCAAATTATGGCTCTCTGCACGTATTCTCAATATGAAATTATGAATTTTTATACCGAAAACGTTCCAGTTACTAAAAGCGGCGTTGGATCACATTTTGCCCAAACCTTCCCTGCAGTTTTCAAAACATCCTAAACATCCCAAATTCGACTCTTGAACCAAAATTTGGAGCCAAATTCTGGCTCTCTGCACGTATTCGCAGTTTGAAATTACGACTTTTTTAACAGAAAATATGCCAATTACTGAACGCGCTGATGAGTCACATTTCGCCCAAACCCTCCGTGCAGTTTTCAAAATATCTCAAACATCCCAAATTTGACGCTTGAGCATAATTTTTGAGCAAAATTCTCGCTCTCTGCACGTATTCGCAGTTTGAAATTTCGACTTTTTATACCGAATATATGCCAATTACTGGGATCAGGGATGGGTCACATTTTGCCCAAATCCTCCCCGCAGTTTTAAAAATATCACAAACATCCTAAATTCGACGTTTGAACCATATTTTGGAGCCAAATTCTGACTCTCTGCACGTATTCGCAGTTTGAAATTACGAATTTTATAACTAAAATATGCCAATTATTGAGAGCAGCGATGGGTCACAGTTTGCCTAAACCCACACTGCAGTTATGAAAATAACGTAAACAACCCAAATTCGACTATTGAGCCAAATTTTGGAGCCAAATTCTGGTTCTCTGCACGTATTCGCAGTTTTAAATTATGACTTTTTATACCGAAAATATGCCAAATACTGTAAGCGGCGATGAGTCACATTTTGCCCAAACACCCCCCCCCCCCCGCAGTTTTCAAAATATCTCAAACATCCCAAATTCGACCCTTGAGACATATTTTGGAGCCAAATTTTGGCTCTCTGCAAGTATTCGCAGTTTGAAATTACGATTTTATACCGAAAATATGCCAATTACTGAGAGCAGCGATGGGTCACAGTTTGCCTAAACCCACGCTGCAGTTTTGAAAATATTTTAAACAACCCAAATTCGACTCTTTTTCCATATTTTGGAGCCAAATTCTGGCTCTCAGCACGTATTCCCTGTTTGAAATTACGACTTTTTGTACCGAAAATAGGCCAGTTACTGAACGCGCCGATGAGTCACATCTTGCCCAAACCCTCCCTGCAGTTTTCAAAATGTCCCAAACATCCCAAATTCCACCCAAGAACCATATTTTAGAGCCAAATTCTGGCTTTCTGCACGTATTCGCAGTTTGAAATTACTACTTTTTATACCAAAAATATGCTAATTACTGGACGCGCCGATGAGTTACATTTTGCCCAAACCCTCCCTGCAGTTTTCAAAATATGCAAAACATCCCAAATTTGACGGTTGAGCAATATTTTGGAGCAAATTTCTCGCTCTCTGCACGTATTCGCAGTTTGAAATTACGACTTTTTATACCGAATATATGCCAATTACTGGGATCAGCGATGAGTCACATTTTGCCCAAACCCTTCCTGCAATTTTTATAAATATCACAAACATCGCCAATTCGACGCTTGAACCATATTTTGGAGCCAAATTCTGGCTCTCTGCACGTATTCGCAGTTTGATATTGCGACTTTTTATACAGAAAAAATGCCAATTACTGAAAGCGGCGATGTATCACATTTTGCCCAAACCCTCCCTGCAGTTTTCAAAATATCCGAAACATCCCAAATTCGACGCTTGGGCCATATTAAGGAGCTAAATTCTCGCTCTCTGCATGTAGTTGCAGTTTGAAATTACGAATTTTATACCGAAAGTATGCCAATTACTGAGAGCGGCGATGGGTCAGAGTTTGTCCAATCCCCCCCTGCAGTTTTCAAAATCTCCCAAACATCCCAAATTCGACCCTTGAGCCATATTTTGGCGCCAAATTCTGGCTCTCTGCACGTATTCACAGCTTGAAATTACGAATTTTTATACCGAAAATATGCCAATTACTGAACGCGCCGATGAATCACATTTTGCCCAAACCCCCCTGCAGTTTTTAAAATATCCCAAACATCCCAAATACGATCCTTGAGGTATATTTTGGAGCCAATTTCTGGCTCTCTGCACGTATTCGCAGTTTGAAATTACGACTTTTTATACAGAAAATATGCCAATTACTGAACGCTTGATGAGTCACATTTTGCCCAAACCCTCCTTGCATTTTTTAAAATATCCCAAACATCCCAATTTCGACCCTTGAACCATATTTTTGAGCCAAATTCTGGCTCTCTTCACGTATTCGCAGTTTGAAATTACGACTTTTTATACCGAAAATATGCCAATTACTGAACGCGCTGATGAGTCACATTTCGCCCAAACCCTCGGTGCAGTTTATAAAATATCTCAAGCATCCCAAATTTGACGCTTGAGCATAATTTTTGAGCAAAATTCTCGCTCTCTGCACGTATTCGCAGTTTGAAATTTCGAATTTTTATACCAAATATATGCCAATTACTGGGATCAGCGATGGGTCACATTTTGCCCAAATCCTCCCCGCAGTTTTAAAAATATCACAAACATCCTAAATTCGACGCTTGAACCATATTTTGGAGCCAAATTCTGACTCTCTGCACGTATTCGCAGTTTGAAATTACGAATTTTATAACTAAAATATGCCAATTATTGAGAGCAGCGATGGGTCACAGTTTGCCCAAACCCACACTGCAGTTTTGAAAATATCGTAAACAACCCAAATTCGACTCTTGAGCCAAATTTTGGATCCAAATTCTGGCTCTCTGCACGTATTCGCAGGTTTAAATTATGACTTTTTATACCGAAAATATGCCAATTACTGAACGCTTGATGAGTCACATTTTGCCCAAACCCTCCTTGCATTTTTAAAAATATCCCAAACATCCCAATTTCAACCCTTGAACCATATTTTTGAGCCAAATTCTGGCTCTCTGCACGTATTCGCAGTTTGAAATTACGACTTTTTATACCGAAAATATGCCAAATACTGAAAGCGGCGATGAGTCACATTTTGCCCAAACACCCCTCCCCCCGCAGTTTTCAAAATATCTCAAACATCCCAAATTCGACCCTTGAGACATATTTTGGAGCCAATTTTTGGCTCTCTGCAAGTATTCGCAGCTTGAAATTACGACTTTTATACCGAAAATATGCCAATTACTTAGAGCAGCGATGGGTCACAGTTTGCCCAAACCCACACTGCAGTTTTGAAAATATCTTAAACAACCCAAATTCGACTCTTTTTCCATATTTTGGAGCCAAATTCTGGCTCTCTGCACGTATTCCCTGTTTGAAATTACGACTTTTCGTACCGAAAATAGGCGAATTACTGAACGCGCCGATGAGTCACATATTGCCCTAACCCTCCCTGCAGTTTTCGAAATGTCCCAAACATCCCAAATTCGACCCTTGAACCATATTTTAGAGCCAAATTCTGGCTTTCTGCACGTATTCGCAGTTTGAAATTACTACTTTTTATTCCGAAAATATGCTAATTACTGAACGCGCCGATGAGTTACATTTTGCCCAAACCCTCCCTGCAGTTTTCAAAATATGCAAAACATCCCAAATTTGAAGGTTGAGCAATATTTTGAAGCAAAATTCTCGCTCTCTGCACGTATTCGCAGTTTGAAATTACGACTTTTTATACCGAATATATGCCAATTACTGGGATCAGCGATGGGTCACATTTTGCCCAAACCCTCCCTGCAATTTTTATAAATATTACAAACATAGCCAATTCGACGCTTGAACCATATTTTGGAGCCAAATTCTGGCTCTCTGCACGTATTCGCAGTTTGATATTGTGACTTTTTATACAGAAAAAATGCCAATTACTGAAAGCGGCGATGTATCAAATTTTGCCCAAACCCTCCCTGCAGTTTTCAAAATATCCGAAACATCCCAAATTCGACGCTTGGGCCATATTAAGCAGCTAAATTCTCGCTCTCTGCATGTAGTTGCAGTTTGAAATTACAAATTTTATACCGAAAATATGCCAATTACTGAGAGCGGCGATGGGTCAGAGTTTGTCCAATCCCCCCCCCCGTGCAGTTTTCAAAATATCCCAAACATCCCAAATTCGACCCTTGAGCCATATTTTGGCGCCAAATTCTGGCTCTCTGCACGTATTCACTGCTTGAAATTACGAATTTTTATACCGAAAATATGCCAATTACTGAACGCGCCGATGAATCACATTTTGCCCAAGTCCTCCCTGCAGTTTTCAAAATATCCCAAACTTCCCAAATTCGACCCTTGAACCATGTTTTGGAGCCAAATTCTGGCTCTCTGCACGTATTCGCAGTTTGAAATTACGACTTTTTATACCGAAAATATGCTAATTACTGGACGCGCCGATGAGTTACATTTTGCCCAAACCCTCCCTGCAGTTTTCAAAATATGCAAAACATCCCAAATTTGACGGTTGAGCAATATTTTGGAGCAAATTTCTCGCTCTCTGCACGTATTCGCAGTTTGAAATTACGACTTTTTATACCGAATATATGCCAATTACTGGGATCAGCGATGAGTCACATTTTGCCCAAACCCTTCCTGCAATTTTTATAAATATCACAAACATCGCCAATTCGACGCTTGAACCATATTTTGGAGCCAAATTCTGGCTCTCTGCACGTATTCGCAGTTTGATATTGCGACTTTTTATACAGAAAAAATGCCAATTACTGAAAGCGGCGATGTATCACATTTTGCCCAAACCCTCCCTGCAGTTTTCAAAATATCCGAAACATCCCAAATTCGACGCTTGGGCCATATTAAGGAGCTAAATTCTCGCTCTCTGCATGTAGTTGCAGTTTGAAATTACGAATTTTATACCGAAAATATGCCAATTACTGAGAGCGGCGATGGGTCAGAGTTTGTCCAATCCCCCCCTGCAGTTTTCAAAATCTCCCAAACATCCAAAATTCGACCCTTGAGCCATATTTTGGCGCCAAATTCTGGCTCTCTGCACGTATTCACAGCTTGAAATTACGAATTTTTATACCGAAAATATGCCAATTACTGAACGCGCCGATGAATCACATTTTGCCCAAACCCCCCTGCAGTTTTTAAAATATCCCAAACATCCCAAATACGATCCTTGAGGTATATTTTGGAGCCAATTTCTGGCTCTCTGCACGTATTCGCAGTCTGAAATTACGACTTTTTATACCGAAAATATGCCTGTTACTGAAAGCGGCAATGGATCACATTTTGCCCAAGCCCTTCCTGCAGTTTTCAAAATATCCTAAACGTCCCAAATTCGACGCTAGAGCCATATTTTGGAGCCAAATTCTGGCTCTCACCACATTTTCGCAGTTTGAAATCATGAATTTTATACCGAAAATATGCCAATTACTGAGAACGGCGATGGGTCACAGTTTGCCCAAACCCACCCTGCAGTTTTGAAAATATCCCAAACATCCCAAATTCGAAGCTTGAGCCATAATTTGAAGCCCATTTCTGGCTCTCTGCACGTATTCGCAGTTTGAAATTACGACTTTTTATACAGAAAATATGCAAATTTCTGATAGCAGCGATGGGTCACATTTTGCCCAAACCCCTCTGGAGTTTTCAAAATATCCGAAACATCTCAAATTCGACCCTTGAGCCATATTTTGGAGCCAAATTCTGTCTCTCTGCACGAGTTCACTGTTTGAAATTACGAATTTTATACCGAAAATATGCCACTTATTGAGAGCAGCGATGGGACACATTTTGCCCCCCCCCCCCTGCAGTTTTCATAGTATCAAAAACATCCCAAATTCGACGCTTGAGCCATATTTTGGACCAAATTCTGGCTCTCTGCACGTATTCGCAATATGAAATAACGAATTTTTATACCGAAAACATTCCAGTTACTAAAAGCGGCGTTGGATCACATTTTGCCCAAACCTTCCCTGTATTTTTCAAAACATCCTAAACATCCCAAATTCGACTCTTAAACTATATTTTTGTGCCAAATTCTGGCTCTCTGCACGTATTCGCAGTTTGAAATTACGACTTTTTATACAGAAAATATGCCAATTACTGAACGCTTGATGAGTCACATTTTGCCCAAACCCTCCTTGCATTTTTGAAAATATCCCAAACATCCCAATTTCGACCCTTGAACCATATTTTTGAGCCAAATTCTGGCTCTCTTCACGTATTCGCAGTTTGAAATTACGACTTTTTATACCGAAAATATGCCAATTACTGAACGCGCTGATGAGTCACATTTCGCCCAAACCCTCGTTGCAGTTTTCAAAATATCTCAAGCATCCCAAATTTGACGCTTGAGCATAATTTTTGAGCAAAATTCTCGCTCTCTGCACGTATTCGCAGTTTGAAATTTCGAATTTTTATACCAAATATATGCCAATTACTGGGATCAGCGATGGGTCACATTTTGCCCAAATCCTCCCCGCAGTTTTAAAAATATCACAAACATCCTAAATTCGACGCTTGAACCATATTTTGGAGCCAAATTCTGACTCTCTGCACGTATTCGCAGTTTGAAATTACGAATTTTATAACTAAAATATGCCAATTATTGAGAGCAGCGATGGGTCACAGTTTGCCCAAACCCACACTGCAGTTTTGAAAATATCGTAAACAACCCAAATTCGACTCTTGAGCCAAATTTTGGATCCAAATTCTGGCTCTCTGCACGTATTCGCAGGTTTAAATTATGACTTTTTATACCGAAAATATGCCAATTACTGAACGCTTGATGAGTCACATTTTGCCCAAACCCTCCTTGCATTTTTGAAAATATCCCAAACATCCCAATTTCGACCCTTGAACCATATTTTTGAGCAAAATTCTGGCTCTCTGCACGTATTCGCAGTTTGAAATTACGACTTTTTATACCGAAAATATGCCAAATACTGAAAGCGACGATGAGTCACATTTTGCCCAAACACCCCTCCCCCCGCAGTTTTCAAAATATCTCAAACATCCCAAATTCGACCCTTGAGACATATTTTGGAGCCAAATTTTGGCTCTCTGCAAGTATTCGCAGTTTGAAATTACGACTTTTATACCGAAAATATGCCAATTACTGAGAGCAGCGATGGGTCACAGTTTGCCCAAACCCACACTGCAGTTTTGAAAATATCTTAAACAACCCAAATTCGACTCTTTTTCCATATTTTGGAGCCAAATTCTGGCTCTCTGCACGTATTCCCTGTTTGAAATTACGACTTTTTGTACCGAAAATAGGCGAATTACTGAACGCGCCGATGAGTCACATATTGCCCTAACCCTCCCTGCAGTTTTGAAAATGTCCCAAACATCCCAAATTCGACCCTTGAACCATATTTTAGAGCCAAATTCTGGCTTTCTGCACGTATTCGCAGTTTGAAATTACTACTTTTTATACCGAAAATATGCTAATTATTGAACGCGCCGATGAGTTACATTTTGCCCAAACCCTCCCTGCAGTTTTCAAAATATGCAAAACATCGCAAATTTGAAGGTTGAGCAATATTTTGAAGCAAAATTCTCGCTCTCTGCACGTATTCGCAGTTTGAAATTACGACTTTTTATACAGAAAATATGCCAATTTCTGAGAGCAGCGATGGGTCACATTTTGCTCAAACCCCTCTGGAGTTTTCAAAGTATCCGAAACATCTAAAATTCGACCCTTGAGCCATATTTTGGAGCCAAATTCTGTCTCTCTGCACGTATTCGCAGTTTGAAATTACGACTTTTTATACAGAAAATATGCCACTTATTGAGAGCAGCGATAGGACAGCCATATTTTGAAGCCAAATTCTGGCTCTCTGCACGTATTGGCAATATGAAATTACGAATTTTTATACCGAAAACATTCCAGTTACTAAAAGCGGCCTTGGATCACATTTTGCCCAAACCTTCCCTGCAGTTTTCAAAACATCCTAAACATCCAAAATTCGGCTCTTGAACCAAAATTTGGAGCCAAATTCTGGCTCTCTGCAAGTATTCGCAGCTTGAAATTACGACTTTTATACCGAAAATATGCCAATTACTTAGAGCAGCGATGGGTCACAGTTTGCCCAAACCCACACTGCAGTTTTGAAAATATCTTAAACAACCCAAATTCGACTCTTTTTCCATATTTTGGAGCCAAATTCTGGCTCTCTGCACGTATTCCCTGTTTGAAATTACGACTTTTCGTACCGAAAATAGGCGAATTACTGAACGCGCCGATGAGTCACATATTGCCCTAACCCTCCCTGCAGTTTTCGAAATGTCCCAAACATCCCAAATTCGACCCTTGAACCATATTTTAGAGCCAAATTCTGGCTTTCTGCACGTATTCGCAGTTTGAAATTACTACTTTTTATTCCGAAAATATGCTAATTACTGAACGCGCCGATGAGTTACATTTTGCCCAAACCCTCCCTGCAGTTTTCAAAATATGCAAAACATCCCAAATTTGAAGGTTGAGCAATATTTTGAAGCAAAATTCTCGCTCTCTGCACGTATTCGCAGTTTGAAATTACGACTTTTTATACCGAATATATGCCAATTACTGGGATCAGCGATGGGTCACATTTTGCCCAAACCCTCCCTGCAATTTTTATAAATATTACAAACATAGCCAATTCGACGCTTGAACCATATTTTGGAGCCAAATTCTGGCTCTCTGCACGTATTCGCAGTTTGATATTGTGACTTTTTATACAGAAAAAATGCCAATTACTGAAAGCGGCGATGTATCAAATTTTGCCCAAACCCTCCCTGCAGTTTTCAAAATATCCGAAACATCCCAAATTCGACGCTTGGGCCATATTAAGCAGCTAAATTCTCGCTCTCTGCATGTAGTTGCAGTTTGAAATTACGAATTTTATACCGAAAATATGCCAATTACTGAGAGCGGCGATGGGTCAGAGTTTGTCCAATCCCCCCCCGTGCAGTTTTCAAAATATCCCAAACATCCCAAATTCGACCCTTGAGCCATATTTTGGCGCCAAATTCTGGCTCTCTGCACGTATTCACAGCTTGAAATTACGAATTTTTATACCGAAAATATGCCAATTACTGAACGCGCCGATGAATCACATTTTGCCCAAGTCCTCCCTGCAGTTTTCAAAATATCCCAAACTTCCCAAATTCGACCCTTGAACCATGTTTTGGAGCCAAATTCTGGCTCTCTGCACGTATTCGCAGTTTGAAATTACGACTTTTTATACCGAAAATATGCCAAGTACTGAAAGCGGTCGTGGGTCACATTGTGCCCAAACCCCCCTGCAGTTTTTAAAATATCCCAAACATCCCAAATACGATCCTTGAGGTATATTTTGGAGCCAATTTCTGGCTCTCTGCACGTATTCGCAATCTGAAATTACGAGTTTTTATACCGAAAATATGCCTGTTACTGAAAGCGGCAATGGATCACATTTTGCCCAAGCCCTTCCTGCAGTTTTCAAAATATCCTAAACGTCCCAAATTCGACGCTAGAGCCATATTTTGGAGCCAAATTCTGGCTCTCACCACATTTTCGCAGTTTGAAATCATGAATTTTATACCGAAAATATGCCAATTACTGAGAACGGCGATGGGTCACAGTTTGCCCAAACCCACCCTGCAGTTTTGAAAATATCCCAAACATCCCAAATTCGAAGCTTGAGCCATAATTTGCAGCCCATTTCTGGCTCTCTGCACGTATTCGCAGTTTGAAATTACGACTTTTTATACAGAAAATATGCAAATTTCTGAGAGCAGCGATGGGTCACATTTTGCCCAAACCCCTCTGGAGTTTTCAAAATATCCGAAACATCTCAAATTCGACCCTTGAGCCATATTTTGGAGCCAAATTCTGTCTCTCTGCACGAGTTCACTGTTTGAAATTACGAATTTTATACCGAAAATATGCCACTTATTGAGAGCAGCGATGGGACACATTTTGCCCCCCCCCCCCCCCTGCAGTTTTCATAGTATCAAAAACATCCCAAATTCGACGCTTGAGCCATATTTTGGAGCCAAATTCTGGCTCTCTGCACGTATTCGCAATATGAAATTACGAATTTTTATACCGAAAATATTCTAGTTTCTAAAAGCGGCGTTGGATCACATTTTGCCCAAACCTTCCCTGCAGTTTTCAAAACATCCTAAACATCCCAAATTCGACTCTTGAACCAAAATTTGGAGCCAAATTCTGGCTTTCTGCACGTATTCGCAGTTTGAAATTACGACTTTTTATACAGAAAATATGCCAATTACTGAACGCTCTGATGAGTCACATTTCGCCCAATCCCTCGGTGCAGTTTTCAAAATATCTCAAACATCCCAAATTTGACGCTTGAGCATAATTTTTGAGCAAAATTCTCGCTCTCTGCACGTATTCGCAGTTTGAAATTTCGAATTTTTATACCAAATATATATGCCAATTACTGGGATCAGCGATGGGTCAAATTTTGGCCAAATCCTCCCCGCAGTTTTAAAAATATCACAAACATCCTAAATTCGACGCTTGAACCATATTTTGGAGCCAAATTCTGACACTCTGCACGTATTCGCAGTTTGAAATTACGAATTTTATAACTAAAATATGCCAATTATTGAGAGCAGCGATGGGTCACAGTTTGCCCAAACCCACACTGCAGTTTTGAAAATATCGTAAACAACCCAAATTCGACTCTTGAGCCAAATTTTGGAGGCAAATTCTGGCTCTCTGCACGTATTCGCAGTTTTAAATTATGACTTTTTATACCGAAAATATGCCAATTACTGAACGCTTGATGAGTCACGTTTTGCCCAAACCCTCCTAGCATTTTTGAAAATATCCCAAACATCCAAATTTCGACCCTTGAACCATATTTTTGAGCAAAATTCTGGCTCTCTGCACGTATTCGCAGTTTGAAATTATGACTTTTTATACCGAAAATATGCCAAATACTGAAAGCGACGATGAGAAACATTTTGCCCAAACACCCCTCCCCCCGCAGTTTTCAAAATATCTCAAACATCCCAAATTCGACCCTTGAGACATATTTTGGAGCCAAATTTTGGCTCTCTGCAAGTATTCGCAGTTTGAAATTACGACTTTTATACCGAAAATATGCCAATTACTGAGAGCAGCGATGGGTCACAGTTTGCCCAAACCCACACTGCAGTTTTGAAAATATCTTAAACAACCCAAATTCGACTCTTTTTCCATATTTTGGAGCCAAATTCTGGCTCTCTGCACGTATTCCATGTTTGAAATTACGACTTTTTGTACCGAAAATAGGCGAATTACTGAACGCGCCGATGAGTCACATATTGCCCTAACCCTCCCTGCAGTTTTCAAAATGTCCCAAACATCCCAAATTCGACCCTTGAACCATATTTTAGAGCCAAATTCTGGCTTTCTGCACGTATTCGCAGTTTGAAATTACTACTTTTTATACCGAAAATATGCTAATTATTGAACGCGCCGATGAGTTACATTTTGCCCAAACCCTCCCTGAAGTTTTCAAAATATGCAAAACATCCCAAATTAGAAGGTTGAGCAATATTTTGAAGCAAAATTCTCGCTCTCTGCACGTATTCGCAGTTTGAAATTACGACTTTTTATACAGAAAATATGCCAATTTCTGAGAACAGCGATGGGTCACATTTTGCTCAAACCCCTCTGGAGTTTTCAAAGTATCCGAAACATCTAAAATTCGACCCTTGAGCCATATTTTGGAGCCAAATTTTGTCTCTCTGCACGTATTCGCAGTTTGAAATTACGACTTTTTATACAGAAAATATGCCACTTATTGAGAGCAGCGATAGGACACATTTTGCCCCCCCCCCCCCTATAGTTTTCATAGTATCAAAAACATCCCAAACTCGACGCTTGAGCCATATTTTGGAGCCAAATTCTGTCTCTCTGCACGAGTTCACTGTTTGAAATTACGAATTTTATACCGAAAATATGTCACTTATTGAGAGCAGCGATGGGACACATTTTGCCCCCCCCCCTGCAGTTTTCATAGTATCAAAAACATCCCAAATTCGACGCTTGAGCCATATTTTGGAGCCAAATTCTGGCTCTCTGCACGTATTCGCAATATGAAATTACGAATTTTTATACCGAAAACATTCTAGTTTCTTAAAGCGGCGTTGGATCACATTTTGCCCAAACCTTCCCTGCAGTTTTCAAAACATCCTAAACATCCCAAATTCGACTCTTGAACCAAAATTTGGAGCCAAATTCTGGCTTTCTGCACGTATTCGCAGTTTGAAATTACGACTTTTTATACAGAAAATATGCCAATTACTGAACGAGCTGATGAGTCACATTTCGCCCAATCCCTCGGTGCAGTTTTCAAAATATCTCAAACATCCCAAATTTGACGCTTGAGCATAATTTTTGAGCAAAATTCTCGCTCTCTGCACGTATTCGCAGTTTGAAATTTCGAATTTTTATACCAAATATATATGCCAATTACTGGGATCAGCGATGGGTCACATTTTGGCCAAATCCTCCCCGCAGTTTTAAAAATATCACAAACATCCTAAATTCGACGCTTGAACCATATTTTGGAGCCAAATTCTGACACTCTGCACGTATTCGCAGTTTGAAATTACGAATTTTATAACTAAAATATGCCAATTATTGAGAGCAGCGATGGGTCACAGTTTGCCCAAACCCACACTGCAGTTTTGAAAATATCGTAAACAACCCAAATTCGACTCTTGAGCCAAATTTTGGAGCCAAATTCTGGCTCTCTGCACGTATTAGCAGTTTTAAATTATGACTTTTTATACCGAAAATATGCCAATTACTGAACGCTTGATGAGTCACGTTTTGCCCAAACCCTCCTTGCATTTTTGAAAATATCCCAAACATCCCAATTTCGACCCTTGAACCATATTTTTGAGCAAAATTCTGGCTCTCTGCACGTATTCGCAGTTTGAAATTACGACTTTTTATACCGAAAATATGCCAAATACTGAAAGCGACGATGAGTCACATTTTGCCCAAACACCCCTCCCCCCGCAGTTTTCAAAATATCTCAAACATCCCAAATTCGACCCTTGAGACATATTTTGGAGCCAAATTTTGGCTCTCTGCAAGTATTCGCAGTTTGAAATTACGACTTTTATACCGAAAATATGCCAATTACTGAGAGCAGCGATGGGTCACAGTTTGCCCAAACCCACACTGCAGTTTTGAAAATATCTTAAACAACCCAAATTCGACTCTTTTTCCATATTTTGGAGCCAAATTCTGGCTCTCTGCACGTATTCCCTGTTTGAAATTACGACTTTTTGTACCGAAAATAGGCGAATTACTGAACGCGCCGATGAGTCACATATTGCCCTAACCCTCCCTGCAGTTTTGAAAATGTCCCAAACATCCCAAATTCGACCCTTGAACCATATTTTAGAGCCAAATTCTGGCTTTCTGCACGTATTCTCAGTTTGAAATTACTACTTTTTATACCGAAAATATGCTAATTATTGAACGCGCCGATGAGTTACATTTTGCCCAAACCCTCCCTGCAGTTTTCAAAATATGCAAAACATCGCAAATTTGAAGGTTGAGCAATATTTTGAAGCAAAATTCTCGCTCTCTGCACGTATTCGCAGTTTGAAATTACGACTTTTTATACAGAAAATATGTCAATTTCTGAGAGCAGCGATGGGTCACATTTTGCTCAAACCCCTCTGGAGTTTTCAAAGTATCCGAAACATCTAAAATTCGACCCTTGAGCCATATTTTGGAGCCAAATTCTGTCTCTCTGCACGTATTCGCAGTTTGAAATTACGACTTTTTATACAGAAAATATGCCACTTATTGAGAGCAGCGATAGGACAGCCATATTTTGGAGCCAAATTCTGGCTCTCTGCACGTATTGGCAATATGAAATTACGAATTTTTATACCGAAAACATTCCAGTTACTAAAAGCGGCCTTGGATCACATTTTGCCCAAACCTTCCCTGCAGTTTTCAAAACATCCTAAACATCCAAAATTCGGCTCTTGAACCAAAATTTGGAGCCAAATTCTGGCTCTCTACACGTATTCGCAGTTTGAAATTACGACTTTTTATACAGAAAATATGCCAATTACTGAACGCGCTGATGAGTCACATTTCGCCCAAACCCTCGGTGCAGTTTTCAAAATATCTCAAACATCCCAAATTTGACGCTTGAGCATAATTTTTGAGCAAAATTCTCGCTCTCTGCACGTATTCGCAGTTTGAAATTTTGACTTTTTATACCGAATATATGCCAATTACTGGAATCAGCGATGGGTCACATTTTGCCCAAATCCTCCCCGCAGTTTTAAAAATATCACAAACATCCTAAATTCGACGCTTGAACCATATTTTGGAGCCAAATTCTGACTCTCTGCACGTATTCGCAGTTTGAAATTACGAATTTTATAAATAAAATATGCCAATTATTGAGAGCAGCGATGGGTCACAGTTTGCCCAAACCCACACTGCAGTTTTGAAAATATCGTAAACAACCCAAATTCGAGTCTTGAGACAAATTTTGGAGCCAAATTCTGGCTCTCTGCAGGTATTCGCAGTTTTAAATTATGATTTTTATACCGAAAATATGCCAATTACTGAACGCTTGATGAGTCACATTTTGCCCAAACCCTCCTTGCAGTTTTGAAAATATCCCAAACATACCAATTTCGACCCTTGAACCATATTTTTGAGCCAAATTCTGGCTCTCTGCACGTATTCGCAGTTTGAAATTACGACTTTTTATACCGAAAATATGCCAAATACTGAAAGCGACGATGAGTCACATTTTGCCCAAACACCCCTCCCCCCGCAGTTTTCAAAATATCTCAAACATCCCAAATTCGACCCTTGAGACATATTTTGGAGCCAAATTTTGGCTCTCTGCAAGTATTCGCAGTTTGAAATTACGACTTTTATACCGAAAATATGCCAATTACTGAGAGCAGCGATGGGTCACAGTTTGCCCAAACCCACACTGCAGTTTTGAAAATATCTTAAACAACCCAAATTCGACTCTTTTTCCATATTTTGGAGCCAAATTCTGGCTCTCTGCACGTATTCCCTGTTTGAAATTACGACTTTTTGTACCGAAAATAGGCGAATTACTGAACGCGCCGATGAGTCACATATTGCCCTAACCCTCCCTGCAGTTTTGAAAATGTCCCAAACATCCCAAATTCGACCCTTGAACCATATTTTAGAGCCAAATTCTGGCTTTCTGCACGTATTCGCAGTTTGAAATTACTACTTTTTATACCGAAAATATGCTAATTATTGAACGCGCCGATGAGTTACATTTTGCCCAAACCCTCCCTGCAGTTTTCAAAATATGCAAAACATCGCAAATTTGAAGGTTGAGCAATATTTTGAAGCAAAATTCTCGCTCTCTGCACGTATTCGCAGTTTGAAATTACGACTTTTTATACAGAAAATATGCCAATTTCTGAGAGCAGCGATGGGTCACATTTTGCTCAAACCCCTCTGGAGTTTTCAAAGTATCCGAAACATCTAAAATTCGACCCTTGAGCCATATTTTGGAGCCAAATTCTGTCTCTCTGCACGTATTCGCAGTTTGAAATTACGACTTTTTATACAGAAAATATGCCACTTATTGAGAGCAGCGATAGGACAGCCATATTTTGGAGCCAAATTCTGGCTCTCTGCACGTATTGGCAATATGAAATTACGAATTTTTGTACCGAAAACATTCCAGTTACTAAAAGCGGCCTTGGATCACATTTTGCCCAAACCTTCCCTGCAGTTTTCAAAACATCCTAAACATCCAAAATTCGGCTCTTGAACCAAAATTTGGAGCCAAATTCTGGCTCTCTACACGTATTCGCAGTTTGAAATTACGACTTTTTATACAGAAAATATGCCAATTACTGAACGCGCTGATGAGTCACATTTCGCCCAAACCCTCGGTGCAGTTTTCAAAATATCTCAAACATCCCAAATTTGACGCTTGAGCATAATTTTTGAGCAAAATTCTCGCTCTCTGCACGTATTCGCAGTTTGAAATTTTGACTTTTTATACCGAATATATGCCAATTACTGGAATCAGCGATGGGTCACATTTTGCCCAAATCCTCCCCGCAGTTTTAAAAATATCACAAACATCCTAAATTCGACGCTTGAACCATATTTTGGAGCCAAATTCTGACTCTCTGCACGTATTCGCAGTTTGAAATTACGAATTTTATAACTAAAATATGCCAATTATTGAGAGCAGCGATGGGTCACAGTTTGCCCAAACCCACACTGCAGTTTTGAAAATATCGTAAACAACCCAAATTCGAGTCTTGAGACAAATTTTGGAGCCAAATTCTGGCTCTCTGCAGGTATTCGCAGTTTTAAATTATGATTTTTATACCGAAAATATGCCAATTACTGAACGCTTGATGAGTCACATTTTGCCCAAACCCTCCTTGCAGTTTTGAAAATATCCCAAACATACCAATTTCGACCCTTGAACCATATTTTTGAGCCAAATTCTGGCTCTCTGCACGTATTCGCAGTTTGAAATTACGACTTTTTATACCGAAAATATGCCAAATACTGAAAGCAACGATCAGTCACACTTTGCCCAAACACCCCCCCCCCCCGCAGTTTTCAAAATATCTCAAACATCCCAAATTCGACCCTTGAGACATATTTTGGAGCCAAATTTTGGCTCTCTTCAAGTATTCGCAGTTTGAAATTACGAATTTTATACCGAAAATATGCCAATTACTGAGAGCAGCGATGGGTCACAGTTTGCCCAAACCCACACTGCAGTTTTGAAAATATCTTAAACAACCCAAATTCGACTCTTTTTCCATATTTTGGAGCCAAATTCTGGCTGTCTGCACGTATTCCCTGTATGAAATTACGACTTTTTGTACCGAAAATTGGCCAATTACTGAACGCGCCGATGAGTCACATCTTGCCCAAACCCTCCCTGCAGTTTTCAAAATGTCCCAAACATCCCAAATTCGACCCTTGAACTATATTTTAGAGCCAAATTCTGGCTTTCTGCACGTATTCGCAGTTTGAAATTACTACTTTTTATACCGAAAATATGCTAATTACTAAACGCGCCGATGAGTTACATTTTGCCCAAACCCTCCCTGCAGTTTTCAAAATATGCAAAACATCCCAAATTTGACGTTTGAGCAATATTTTGGAGCAAAATTCTCGCTCTCTGCACGTATTCGCAGTTTGAAATTACGACTTTTTATACCGAATATATGCCAATTACATTGATCAGCGATGGGTCACATTTTGCCCAAACCCTTCCTGCAATTTTTATAAATATCACAAACATCGCAAATTCGACGCTTGAACCATATTTTGGAGCCTAATTCTTGCTCTCTGCACGTATTCGCAGTTTGATATTGCGACTTTTTATACAGAAAAAATGCCAATTACTGAAAGCGGCGATGTATCACATTTTGCCCAAAACCTCCCTGCAGTTTTCAAAATATCCGAAACATCCCAAATTCGACGCTTTGGCCATATTAAGGAGCAAAATTCTGGCTCTCTGCATGTATTTGCAGTTTGAAATTACGAATTTTATACCGAAAATATGCCAATTACTGAAAACGGCGATGGGTCAGAGTTTGTCAAAACCCACCCTGCTGTTTTGAAAATATCCCAAACCCCCCCTGCAGTTTTCAAAATATCCCAAACATCCTAAATTCGACCTTTGAGCCATATTTTGGAGCCAAATTCTGGCTCTCTGCACGTATTCGCAGTTTGAAATTACAAATTTTTATACCGAAAATATGCCAATTACTAAACGCTCCGATGAGTCACATTTAGCCCAATTCCTCCCTGCAGGTTTCAAAATATCCCAAACATTCCCAATTCGACCCTTGAACCATATTTTGGAGCCAAATTCTGGCTCTCTGCACGTATTCGCAGTATGAAATTACGACTTTTTATACCGAAAATATGCCAAATACTGAAAACGGCGATGGATCACATTTTGCCCAAGCTCTCCCTGCAGTTTTCAAAATATCCCAAACGTCACAAACTCGACGCTTGACCCATATTTTGGAGCCAAAATCTGGCTCTCGACTAGTTTTCGCAGTTTGAAATTACGAATTTTATACCGAAAATATGCCAATTACTGAACACGCCGAAGAGTCACATTTTGCCCAAACCCTCCTTGCAATTTTGAAAATATCCCAAACATCCCAAATTCAACCCTAGTACCATATTTTGGAGCCAAATTCTGGCTCTCTGCACGTATTCGCAGTTTGAAATTACGACTTTTTATACCGATAATATGCCAAATACTGAAAGCGGCATTGAGTAACATTTTGCCTAAACCCCCCCCTGCAGTTTTCAAAATATCCCAAACATCCCAATTTTGACGCTTGAGCAATATTTTGGAGCAAAATTCTCGCTCTCTGCACGTATTCGCAGTTTGAAATTACGACTTTTTATACCGTATTAATGCCAAATACTGGGATCAACGATGGGCCACATTTTGCCCAAACCCTCCCTGCAGTTTTAAAAATATCACAAACATCCCAAATTCGACGCTTGAACCATATTTAGGAGGCAAATTCTGGCTCTCTGCAAGTAATCGGAAATTGAAATTACGACTTTTTATACAGAAAAAATGCCAATTACTGAAAGCGGCGATGGATTACATTTTGCCCAAACCCTCCCTGCAGTTTTCAAAATATCCCAAACATCCCAAATTTGACGCTTGGGCCATATTAAGGAGAAAATTCTGGCTCTCTGCATGTATTTGCAGTTTGAAATTACGAATTTTATACCGAAAATAAACCAATTACTGAACACGCCGATGAGTCACATTTTGCACAAACCCTCCCTGCAATTTTGAAAATATCCCAAACAACCCAAATTCGACCCTTGTACCATATTTTGGAGCCAAATTCTGGCTCTCTGCACGTATTCGCAGTTTGAAATTACGACTTTTTATACCGATAATATGCCAAATACTGAAAGCGGCATTGAGTCACATTTTGCCCAAACCCCCCCCTTGTTGGATATTTCCAACATCGAATACAGCATTGTTGTATTCTCATTACTTATTACTAACCATATTAATATTGTAGTAAGTAAAATTAACAACTCGTAGAATTCTCCTGCACTAATAATTCATCTGTGCATTAGGCTAGAATTCTCACGTCATCTGACGCCAGTATTGCGTCAGATTTCTTTACAGTAAAACACATTATATACAATTTGTGTGAGAATTAAATACGATTCTCCATAATTAAAGCATTCTGTATGACAACTGATTGCAGACGAATTGTTCTCTAACTATAAGCCGAATAGAGCTTTAGAATCAAAACGTTTACCTCGCGATAGAGGTAGCGTCATCAGTGAATGCTATGGGGAGACATTAATTCCTCTCCCTTGTATCTTTACTATTCTTAAATAGTTAAATAATAATATTCCGTTCCTCTAAATAATAAACCTGTCCAGTCTTTAGAGTTTCAAGCGCGAATGCGAGAAATATTAATGTTCATGCCAATAATTTGTGTAATGAACGTCGACTCGGAGTGGGGGGAGGGACGCGACGCCATCCTCAGTCGGTGACGATGTCGGGAAGCGGACACGTGCAAGGCCAGAAGGAGGCAAAGCCACGCTTACCGTACTCACAGAAGACGCCATTGTCCAGCAAATAGGACACGTGTGTCTATCCACAGATGAAAGCCGCCACTGTGAGGCGTGAACGACCTTGCAGATAATATCTTCAACTAGTGCTGGTGTTAACTAAGGGACCCCTAGACTTGGTTCCTGACGACACGTGATCAGCCAACTTGAAACGTACAAATCCAGGATAAGCTCACCTGAATTTGGGATACGTAATTACGGCAATCTTAATACTTACACAGTGCCCACAGTTAAAAACTTTTATTTGATGCATCATTTATAAGTGTATTAATGGCAGGGTGATTGCACGTCACGCGGCAAGACAACACCTAATAACAGGTGATTAGAATTCTATCTGTAGATATCAATAATCTTGAATATGTATTGAGTAGTTAAATCAATTGCTACTGGTAGTCATTTATCTTGCAGCTCGAGAGACGAATTCCTCATGCTGTCTTCTCCATGTTAACCGTGTCATTCGTCGGTGTACCAGACTTGGAGATTAAGAGGACTGCCAGGGTTATCTAAAGGAATCTATTACCAGCTAAGGCTTATTTCTTTTTATTCATAACTTTGCAATTTGATACATTCAGAATGTACAACATAATGTGTGATTTACTGTAATTCATTATTATGCTCATATTCATGTTCTTCTTTGTATGAATAATATTATATTCAACATTAATTATAGGATTAGATTATTATTAATTGAATTAGTGAACGAACCACACTGATTCCTGGACGTACTGACCTCCAGTAATAACCCCCCAATGTAGGTGTTTGAGGTTTGGTTTTTAATAATACAGCCCATTAATTATTCTTATGATCATACTTTCTAGTCATATCCATAGTCACTGGTTTTCTCTAGAATTTTATCTAATGATCTGAAATTCTCAGTTTCCCTCTTTACTTTAAAAGCGGGTGGTCCTTCGTAATTTAATTTACTACTTTAATTATCAATTAATCAGAATCAAACCCAAATATCCCACATAATGGTCCTTCGAACCGGATAGGCATTAAATTTATAATTAAAATATTAACCATTAATAACTAATCCTTGTGTGATAGAAGCTAGACTAACTATTTAATTAATTGTGTCAACTAACAGTGTAACACATCAGTTAGCCTAGATCACACTAACATAGCTACCTTATACATAGCTTTAGTGGGACATAACCAATTTCCCACAACATTTAGACCTACACTTCATACTGAAGTAGAATCCTTAGGTCACCAAGAGCAACAGCTCATAACCTTATATTAATCACTAACACCAATTAAGTGTTAACCATTTAGGCTATACCAATGTTTCAATATATGGCTGTCAGCAGACTGTCCATTATAGCCTGAATCCATGTTATAATTACTGATTCACTCAAGTCAGTGGATCATTAACATTTAGGGATCCAGTATACTAATATAAATTACTGATCTCATATTAGTTAATCATTACTAACCCTGATAATATTTTATTCCACAATTAGGAGTACATTCAGGAGTTAGGTAATATTTACGGCAGTAGAATACTTGCCAAACACAATTAATTCTTTTGTGTTCATTTAATTTCTTATACACATAATTACACAAGTGTATATTATATAAAATACAAAAAACCCAAAAACACAGCACAATTATTTGCACATTACTGCACCATAATATAATCTTTGCCAACCTTTGTTAGGTAGCAATTTAGGCTGTGATTGTGTTGAATCTGGCACAAGCACAGACTAAATATTGTTGTAGTTTCTCAAGTAGAAATTCACACGACTAGGCTTGAGCTAGTTAGTGACACATATATTATTCTTTTGTGCTGACCCTATCAAGGGTGGGATTAACCATTTATTGTGTAATTATTTTATTGCATATTTCTATGTATGTCTTTGAGTGTTACTGTAAGTCCACTACCCATCCGAGGCTGATTTAGAAGAGCTAAGCTGAGGAACACCTGTAGTGAGACCAAGGTACCACTCAAATCTTAGTTGCTTATTATTAGGTAGGTAGCTAACCTCTAAATGAGGTAAATTACAACCAATCAAGAAATATCAGGCTGTCAATACTTATACCTGCTCTACATCAAGGAGCAGACAACATAGCTATACCACTAGCTACATAAGCCCTATCAGGCTCAATTTACCACAAGAATGGATCCTTTAGAAAGGAACGCAAGATTCTTGAGAGCTCTTCAAGGTCCTTTAGGAAAACTGCTTATGAAATGTCATTTCTGTGTCGAAACTGACCCAGGTGACGTCTATAGACTAGCAAGTTCCATAAGGATCGCCAGCCAAAAATATGACTATCAAGACTGTAATCGAGTCCCACAGGAATTTACTCCAAGCCGGTCATACTGTCTCAGACCACTTAAGTCTAACAGAATCTGATCTCGATAACTATGAACATTCTGTTCAAACCAGTTTAGACCGATATAAGGAGGTGCTTGCGAGACAAGATATTCCCGAGTGGGTGGATCAGATCATTAATAGACCTGTATCCAAGTTAACACTCAGCTCAGATGAAATACTTGAGCTAAATCAAGACGAGGAGAATCCTCTAATCAATGCTGATCACTATACAGGATCAACAACTGAAGATCAACCTTCATTTTCTAACCTCTCATCTAAGACAGCTTCATGTGATGATTTGTTTACAGAGTCTGATCAAATTTCAGACCACTCTTCTCAATGTTCCTTGGATTCTATAAGTTCAATACATAATGCTACTGAATTAACTAGCTTATCACCAGAACCCAGAGAAACCAGTGAAGCTGCAGATGAAACAAGTGAAGCTGCAATGATCAGTGAATCTGAACCAGAAAATGATAAAGCTAATGCTGCAGCAGCAGCCGAAGCTGTAATCAAAGCTGAGGCTAAGCAAGAAGCCTTAAGCAACACAAGTAATGGTCATAATTGCTCACAACAGCCTTCTAAAGTAAGTGCTGACAATGAGAAGACTATTATAAACCTTGTACACCAATTATTAAATTTATCTTCACCAGAGCAATCAGTTGACTCTTTACAAGACTTTAGTTTTCAGCTTGAGTCACTGATAAATCCTTTCAGTAAAGAGGTGGATCACCCAACTACTGAGTGGATGACTAAAATTATCATCCAAAGAAAATTGTCTGGTGACACGCTTAATAAACTATATGTATGCCAGAATGGTAA
The DNA here is from genome assembly GCF_040958095.1 of Procambarus clarkii. Lineage (NCBI taxonomy): Eukaryota > Metazoa > Arthropoda > Malacostraca > Decapoda > Cambaridae > Procambarus > Procambarus clarkii. The sequence continues at coordinate 24,229,213 of NC_091157.1, read as the reverse complement.
TACCCTGTCGATGCAGGATATATTTACAGGTTTGCGTAATATGAGCAATCATATAGCAGACCAAGCAATTAATGCTAAATCTGAATGCACCAAAACTGTACCTACATCAGTTTCCTTATCTAAAACTCCTAAAGTGACACTGTCACTAGGTAACCAAGGTGCTAATAATCCATGTAACCAGAATCAGTCAAACACTGATTCATCAGTGAGGCCTAAGAGTCCCACAGGTGCTCCTAAGAGACCTAATAGTCCAAAGAGCACTGCTAATAACTTCACAGGTTCTCCTAAGAGACCTAATAGTCCAAAGAACACTCCCAAGAGCCTATTAATGGTTCCCCAGAGTACACCAAGTACTCACAAGAGAATAAATAACAAGCAAATGCAAGCATCAAAACCATCACCACCTGCAAATACTGTTTTACCTAAACCGGTAACACCTAAACGAACTGTAGGATGGGGAATATGCTTGTTTTGCAATCAAAAACATTCTCTGTACAAATGTACTAATTATCCTAATAGAGACACAAGAGTCAAACGACTCAAACAGTTACACAAATGTACTAGGTGTCTCAAACCACATAATGTTAACAGCTGTGACACCCCACTGAACACCTGCAATAGGTGCAGAAGGGGCAAGCATCATGCTGCACTGTGCAAATTAGTTAGGACTAATTATGTCAATCCTAGAATAGGACGTAGAGAATCTACACCAGTACAGTGCTGCAAGGTGCGAGATGTGTACAGCGTAACTTCACAAGCATCTCAAGTGGATGCTGCTTTGCCTACTGCCCAACTTCAAGTGAAGAACAGAGGAGCCAAGATCACCATACGTGGACTATTTGATCAAGGTTCCCAGAGAACTTTCATTACTCAAAGGGCAGCAGAGGCACTTAATTTACAACCAATAGGACAGGTAAAATTAAACTTGTCAGGGTCCATGATAAATCGAGGAACCCATGAATATACAGCAGTTCAACCGCTTGTACGACTAGGTAGTCAAGCCAAGGCTGTCCAAGCCATTGTTGTAGATCAAATACCTTTAGACTTAAATATTAAGGGTCTGGGGTACACAGCCCACTTCCTGCAGGAACGTGAAATTAATTTGGCTGACAACAAATTAATGTCTGACCACCTTAACAATATAGATGTACTAGTAGGAGCCGACTACTATTACCAGTTCATAACTGGACATGTTAAACGATTGGGAATGAATATGCTCCAATCTGCAGGAGGCTACTTACTTACTGGTAAAGTTCTGAATGTGAACAAGCCTAAGCCTGCCAATAATAAATTAGTCAGCAGTAAATCAATTCTCCAACAGCAAGCTAAAAGGAGAAACACAGCTGAATAATAAACTCAGATTGAATGTGGTGCAGTTGATACTCGCCGAGATGTTTCATAGCTCTCAGCGACCAACCCATTGAATTCACTACAGACCTAGAATTATTCTCGACAAGTAGTAATTGACCACACTCAGTCTTCCTAGTTAAATTGTAATGTTAGGCTAGAGAATCTAGTACTCCCTAGGAAATTAATAATGTTAGGCTAGAGAATCTAGCACTCAATGCCACTGGCATTTTCTGAATTTAGTGATAACATTCACTAGGACCACTGGTCCACTATACTTGCGCTTAAAGGTTTGCCAAGAAAACCTTAATACCATGTTTTCTGCACTAAGAGTTAGTGATAAATACTTGCATTAATTGTTTGAGTTGTTTTTTTTCGTTTCTGCTTATTTAGTGTAGGAGCGCAGCACGAACAAACTTGCAAACTTACTAACATGTAAGTGAATTTCCAGAGAACTAATATGTTTAATGCATCACCGTTAAACATTAGCATTGTTAATTAACATGCTTCATGAGCTTAACATAGCTCACCTTAGAATTAACGTAATAATATGAGTGCTCGTTCACCATGCGCACGAGCTTAATATTGCTCGCCATGATAACTGAATGACAAAACTCCACCTCGTTAATTCGAGTTCACTGAACTCACCCTGTTAACTGTTAACGAGCTCCATGCAGCTCACCCTGTTAGCACCAGCTAACGAGCTCAATGCAGCTCACCCTGTCAACACTGTTGACGAGTTCAATGCAACTCATTCTGTCAGCACTGCTGACGAGCTCAATGTAGCTCACCCTGTCAACACTGCTGACGAGTTCACTGTAACTCACCCTGTTAGTACCAGCTAACGAGCTCACTGTAGCTCACCCTGTCAACACTGTTGACGAGTTCTCTGCAACTCATCCTGTTAGCACTGCTAACGAGCTCAATGTAGCTCACCCTGTCAACACTGTTGACGAGTTCACTGTAACTCACCCTGTTAGCACCAGCTAACGAGCTCACTGTAGCTCACCCTGTCAACACTGTTGACGAGTTCACTGCAACTCACCCTGTTAGCACTGCTAACGAGCTCAATGTAGCTCAACCTGTCAGCACTGCTGACGAGCTCACTGTAGCTCACCATGTTCACGAGTTTAATATAACTCGACCTGTTAATGAGCTCAATACGGCTCACAATGTTAATTTGAGTACATTTTTGCTCACAATTAGCTTAGTCCCTTACTTAGGTAGGTTAGAAATTCAAACCATTTATTTAGGTAGGCTTAGGGACTTTAGTTAGTGTCAACTGAGTACTAGATTAATCTGTACTCACCATTAATTACAGTTGACTATACTTATAGAGACTGATTTAATAAATCCAAATTCATGTAAAGGTGATTTCGTATTAAATAGTTTACAGTGTCAAGCCTATGAGCTGCCATTTAATTAGCTCATAAGTCAGAATGACTAGGCTACTAATCTCACTGTCGACTCAGAATTTTCCTTGATTTAATGAATAAACTTTTCAGTTCTCTCCTTTCTATTTTAGCTAGTTAGCAAATTAGTTGTACCATCAGTCAGAATGACTACTGCACGGCAGTGTATATTAAATTCAATTTCCTCATTTGAATTTGAGGTGATCGTGATGCTGCGTGATGTTATTGTCTAGTAACTCAATAGTTACAAGTCACAGCGACCCTAGACAGTGACCTTACTGTAGTGTCATAGTCTCCTTGATCTTGAATGACTAATAACCCTTTACTGTATAATCATACAATAGTGTTATCAGTTCTTAGGAACTTATTCTGAGTTTACCTATGATTCAGCAGCTACGTAATGCACCATTACATGTCACTGCGACCCTAGTTGTTGAGTTTATTGTGAGCTTTAGAGTGTTCCTGATTACCGATAACTTAATCATTTAATGTTTCAATTTCATGCATGTTTCCACTAAGGGAAACTGCAAGCCTATTACAACTCTGAAGAAGAATAATTTCTTTCACATCCCACTGAGATAACTTTGATGATGCTTCGATGTGATATCACGTAACGAAACCTTACACATCACTATGACCCAAGATATCGTATCACCGTAGAGTCTGTTAGTTTAAATTGGGAGAGTTAAATTTATAAATATTGTGTAAGCTACAAACAACATGTTTCATTTGACATGTAAATAGCAAGACTCAAGTCTTTGTAAGTCCTTGATAAATCCGGGACGTTCGTTATGTGTGTACTAACATACTAACATACTAATGTATTAATCTTAATATCATTTCGGGATAGGTCAGTACAACACAGTACACTGCGACCCTGGGAATCCCCCCCCGGAGTTATGTTGGATATTTCCAACATCGAATACAGCATTGTTGTATTCTCATTACTTATTACTAACCATATTAATATTGTAGTAAGTAAAATTAACAACTCGTAGAATTCTCCTGCACTAATAATTCATCTGTGCATTAGGCTAGAATTCTCACGTCATCTGACGCCAGTATTGCGTCAGATTTCTTTACAGTAAAACACATTATATACAATTTGTGTGAGAATTAAATACGATTCTCCATAATTAAAGCATTCTGTATGACAACTGATTGCAGACGAATTGTTCTCTAACTAAAAGCCGAATAGAGCTTTAGAATCAAAACGTTTACCTCGCGATAGAGGTAGCGTCATCAATGAATGCTATGGGGAGACATTAATTCCTCTCACTTGTATCTTTACTATTCTTAAATAGTTAAATAATAATATTCCGTTCCTCTAAATAATAAACCCGTCCAGTCTTTAGAGTTTCAAGCGCGAATGCGAGAAATATTAATGTTCATGCCAATAATTTGTGTAATGAACGTCGACTCGGCGTGGGGGGAGGGACGCGACGCCATCCTCAGTCGGTGACGGTGTCGGGAAGCGGACACGTGCAAGGCCAGAAGGAGGCAAAGCCACGCTTACCGTACTCACAAATGACGCCATTGTCCAGCAAATAGGACACGTGTGTCTATCCACAGATGAAAGCCGCCACTGTGAGGCGTGAACGACCTTGCAGATAATATCTTCAACTAGTGCTGGTGTTAAATAAGGGACCCCTAGACTTGGTTCCTGACGACACGTGATCAGCCAACTTGAAACGTACAAATCCAGGATAAGCTCACCTGAATTTGGGATACGTAATTACGGCAATCTTAATACTTACACAGTGCCCACAGTTAAGTACTTTTATTTGATGCATCATTTATAAGTGTATTAATGGCAGGGTGATTGCACGTCACGCGGCAAGACAACACCTAATAATAGGTGATTAGAATTCTATCTGTAGATATCAATAATCTTGAATATGTATTGAGTAGTTAAATCAATTGCTACTGGTAGTCATTTATCTTGCAGCTCGAGAGACGAATTCCTCATGCTGTCTTCTCCATGTTAACCGTGTCATTCGTCGGTGTACCAGACTTGGAGATTAAGAGGACTGCCAGGGTTATCTAAAGGAATCTATTACCAGCTAAGGCTTATTTCTTTTTATTCATAACTTTGCAATTTGATACATTCAGAATGTACAACATAATGTGTGATTTACTGTAATTCATTATTATGCTCATATTCATGTTCTTCTTTGTATGAATAATATTATATTCAACATTAATTATAGGATTAGATTATTATTAATAGAATTAGTGAACGAACCACACTGATTCCTGGACGTACTGACCTCCAGTAATAACCCCCCAATGTAGGTGTTTGAGGTTTGGTTTTTAATAATACAGCCCATTAATTATTCTTATGATCATACTTTCTAGTCATATCCATAGTCACTGGTTTTCTCTAGAATTTTATCTAATGATCTGAAATTCTCAGTTTCCCTCTTTACTTTAAAAGCGGGTGGTCCATCGTAATTTAATTTACTACTTTAATTATCAATTAATCAGAATCAAACCCAAATATCCCACACCCCTGCAGTTTTCAAAATATCCCAAACATCCCAATTTTGACGCTTGAGCAATATTTTGGAGCAAAATTCTCGCTCTCTGCACGTATTCGCAGTTTGTAATTACGACTTTTTATACCGTATTAATGCCAAATACTGGGATCAACGATGGGCCACATTTTGCCCAAACCCTCCCTGCAGTTTTAAAAATATCACAAACATCCCAAATTCGACGCTTGAACCATATTTAGGAGCCAAATTCTGGCTCTCTGCACGTAATCGCAGTTTGAAATTACGAATTTTTATACAGAAAAAATGCCAATTACTGAAAGCGGCGATGGATTACATTTTGCCTAAACCCTCCCTGCAGTTTTCAAAATATCCCAAACATCCCAAATTTGACGGTTGGGCCATATTAAGGAGCCAAATTCTGGCTCTCTGCATGTATTTGCAGTTTGAAATTCCGAATTTTATACTGAAAATATGCCAATTACTGAGAGCGGCGATGGGTCACAGTTTGCCCAAACCCGCCCTGCAGTTTTGAAAATATCCCAAACATCCCAAATTCGACGCTTGAGCCTTATTTTGGAGCCAAGTTCTGGCTCTCTGCACGTATTAGCAGTATGAAATTACGACTTTTTATACCGAAAATATGCCAGTTACTGAAAGCGGCGATGGATCACATTTTGCCCAAGCCCTCCCTGCAGTTTTCAAAATATCCCAAACGTCACAAACTCGACGCTTGACCCATATTTTGGAGCCAAAATCTGGCTCTCGACACGTTTTCGCAGTTTGAAATTACGAATTTTATACCGAAAATAAACCAATTACTGAACACGCCGATGAGTCACATTTTGCACAAACCCTCCTTGCAATTTTGAAAATATCCCAAACATCCCAAATTCGACCCTTGTACCATATTTTGGAGCCAAATTCTGGCTCTCTGCACGTATTCGCAGTTTGAAATTACGACTTTTTATACCGATAATATGCCAAATACTGAAAGCGGCATTGAGTCACATTTTGCCCAAACCCCCCCTGCAGTTTTCAAAATATCCCAAACATCCCAATTTTGACGCTTGAGCAATATTTTGGAGCAAAATTCTCGCTCTCTGCACGTATTCGCAGTTTGAAATTACGACTTTTTATACCTTATTAATGATAAATACTGGGATCAACGATGGGCCACATTTTGCCCAAACCCTCCCTGCAGTTTTAAAAATATCCCAAACATCCCAAATTCAACGCTTGAGCAATTTTTTGGAGCCAAGTTCTGGCTCTCTGCACGTATTCGCAGTATGAAATTACGACTTTTTATACCGAAAATATGCCAGTTACTGAAAGCGGCGATGGATCACATTTTGCCCAAACCCTCCCTGCAGTTCTCAAAATATCATAAACATCCCAAATTCGACGCTTGGGCCATATTAAGGAGCCAAATTTTGGCTCTCTGCATGTATTTGCGGTTTGAAATTACGAATTTTATACTGAAAATATGCCAATTACTGAGAGCAGCGATGGGTCACAGTTTGCCCAAACCCACCCTGCAGTTTTGAAAATATCCCAAACATCCCAAATTCAACGCTTGAGCAATTTTTTGGAGCCAAGTTCTGGCTCTCTGCACGTATTCGCAGTATGAAATTACGACTTTTTATACCGAAAATATGCCAGTTACTGAAAGCGGCGATGAATCACATTTTGCACAAGCCCTCCCTGCAGTTTTCAAAATATCCCAAACGTCACAGATTCGACGCTTGAGCCATATTTTGGAGCCAAATTCTGGCTTTCGGCACGTTTTCGCAGTTTGAAATTACGAATTTTATACCGAAAATATGCCAATTACTGAGAGCGGCGATGGGTCACAGATTGCCCAAACCCCCCCTGCAGTTTTCAACATATCCCAAACATCCCAAATTCGAACCTTGAGCCATATTTCGAAGCCAAATTCTGGCTCTCTGCACGTATTCGCAGTTTGAAATTACGAATTTTTATACCAAAAATATGCCAATTACTGAACGCCCCTATGAGTCACATTTTGCCGAAACCCTCCCTGCAGTTTTCAAAATATCCCAAACATCCCAAATTTGACGCTTGAGCAATATTTTGGAACAAAATTCTCGTTCTCTGCACGTTTTTGCAGTTTGAAATTACGACTTTTTATACTGAAAATATGCCAATTACTGAACGCGCCGATGAGTCACATTTTGCCCAAACCATCCCTGCAGTTTTCAAAATATCCCAAACATCCCAAAATCGACGCTTGAGGAATATTTTGGAGCAAAATTCTCGCTCTTTGCACGTAATCGCAGTTTGAAATTACGATTTTTTATTCAGAAAAAATACCAATTACTGAAAGCGGCGATGGATCACATTTTGCCCACACCCTCCCTGCAGTTTTTAAAATATCCCAAACATCCCAAATTTGAAGCTTGAGCAATATTTTGGAGCAAAATTCTCGCTCTCTGCACGTATTCGCAGTTTGAAATTACGACTTCTTATACCGAAAATATGCCAAATACTGAAAGCGGCGATGTGTCACATTTTGCCCAATCTCCTCCTGCAGTTTTCAAAATAACCCAAACATCCTAAATTCGACCCTTGAGCAATATTTTGGAGCAAAATTCTTGCTCTCTGTATGTATTCGCAGTTTGAAATTACAAATTTTTATACCGAAAATTTGCCAATTACTGAACGATCCGATGAGTCACATTTTCCCCAATTCCTCCCTGCAGTTCTCAAAATATCCCAAACATCCTAAATTCAACTCTTGAACCATATTTTGGAGCCAAATTCTGGCTCTCTGCACGTATTCGCAGTTTGAAATTACGACTTTTTATACAGAAAATATGCCAAATACTGAAAGCAGCGATGGGTCACATTTTGCCCAAACCCCCCCTGCAGTTTTTAAAATATCCCAAACTTCCAAAATACGACCCTTGACGCATATTTTGGAGCCAATTTCTGGCTCTCTGCATTTATTCGCAGAGTGAAATTACGACTTTTTATACCGAAAATATGCCAAATACTGAAAGCGGCGATGGATCACATTTTGCCCAAGCCCTCCCTGTAGTTTTAAAAATATCTCAAATGTCACATATTCGACGCTTGGGCCATATTAAGGAGCCAAATTCTGGTTCTCTGCATGTATTTGCAGTTTGAAATTACGAATTTTATACCGAAAATATGCCAATTACTGAATGCGCCGACGAGTCACATTTTGCCCAAGCCCTCCTGCAGTTTTCAAAATATCCCAAACATCCCAAATTCGACCCTAGAACCATGTTTTGGAGCCAAATTCTGGCTCTCTGTACGTATTCGCTGTTTGAAATTACGAATTTTTATACCGAAAATATGCCAAATACTGAAACCTGCGATGATTCACATTTTGCCCAAACCCCCCCTGCAGTTTTCAAAATATCCCAAACATCCCAAATTTGACTATTGAGCCATATTTTGGAGCCAAATTCTGGCTCTCTGCACGTATTCGCAGTTTGAAATTACGAATTTTTATACCGAAAATATGCCAATTACTGAACGCGCAGATGAGTCACATTTTGCCCAAACCCTCCCTGCAGTTTTCAAAATTTCCCAAACATCCAAAATTTGACGCTTGAGCAATAATTTGGAGCAAAAATCTCGCTCTCTGCACGTGTTCGCAGTTTAAAATCACTACTTTTTATACCGAATATATGCCAAATACTGGGATCAACGATGGGCCACATTTCGCCCAAACCCTCCCTGCAGTTTTAAAAATATCACAAACATCCCAAATTCGACGCTTGAACCATATTTTGGAGCCAATTTTAGGATCTCTGCACGTTTTCGCAGTTTGAAATTACGACTTTTTATACCGAAAATATGCCAGTTACTGAAAGCGGCGATGGATCACATTTTGCCCAAGCCCTCCCTGCAGTTTTCAAAATATCCCAAACATCCCAAATTCGAAGCTTGGGCCATTTTAAGGAGCCAAATTCTGGCTCTCTGCATGTATTTGCAGTTTGAAATTACGAATTTTATACTGAAAATATGCCAATTACTGAGAGCAGCGATGGGTCACAGTTTGGCAGAACCCACCCTGCAGTTTTGAAAATATCCCAAACATCCCAAATTCGACGCTTGAACCAAATTTTGGAGCCAAGTTCTGGCTCTCTGCACGTATTCGCAGTATGAAATTACGACTTTTTATACCGAAATTATGCCAATTACTGAACGCTCCGATTTGTCACATTTTGCCCAATTCCTCCCAGCAGGTTTCAAAATATCCCAAACATCCCAAATTCGACGCTTGAGCTATATTTTGGAGCCAAATTCTGGCTCTCGGCGCGTTTTCGCAGTTTGAAATTACGAATTTTATACCGAAAATATGCCAATTACTGAGAGCGGCGATGGGACACAGATTGCCCAAACCCCCCCTGCAGTTTTCAACATATCCCAAAGATCCCGAATTCGACCCTTGAGCAATATTTTGGAACAAAATTCTCGCTCTCTGCACGTATTCGCAGTTTGAAATTACGAATTTTATCCGAATATATGCCAATTACTGGGATCAGCGATGGGTCACATTTTGCCCAAACCCTTCCTGCAGTTTTAAAAATATCACAAACATCCTAAATTCGACGCTTGAACCATATTTAGGAGCCAAATTCTGGCTCTCTGCACGTAATCGCAGTTTGAAATTACGACTTTTTATTCAGAAAAAATGCCAATTACTGAAAGCGGCGATGGATCACATTTTGCCCAAACCCTCCCTGCAGTTTTCAAAATATCCAAAACGTCCCAAATTTGACGCTTGGGCCATATTATGGAGCCAAATTCTAGCTCTCTGCACGTAATCGCAGTTTGAAATTACAACTTTTTATTCAGAAAAAATACCAATTACTGAATGCGGCGACGTATCACATTTTGCCCATACCCTCCCAGTAGTTTTCAAAATATCCCAAACAACCCAAATTTGACACTTGGGCCATATTATGGAGCCAAATTCTGGCTCTCTGCACGTAATCGCAGTTTGAAATTACGAATTTTTATTCAGAAAAAATGCAAATTACTGAAAGCGGCGATAGATCACATTTTGCCCAAGTCCTACCTGCAGTTTTCTAAATATCACAAACATCCCAAATTCGACCCTTGAACCAAGTTTTGGAGCCAAATTCATTTTGGCTCCAAAATTTGGCTCTGGCGTCGAATTTGGGATGTTTGGATATTTTGAAAACTGCAGGAGGGGTTTGGGCAAAATGTAACCCACCTCAGCTTTCAGTAATTGGCATGTTTTCGATATAAAAAGTCGGAATTTCAAACTGCGAATACGTGCAGAGAGCCATATTTTTGCTCCAAAATTTGGCTCTGGCGTCGAATTTGGGATGTTTGGGATATGAAAACTGCAGGGGGGGGGGTGGGGTTTAGGCAAAATGTGACCCACCGCCGCTTTCAGTAATTGGCATATTTTCGGTATAAAAAGTCGGAGTTTCAATCATCGTATACGTAAAGAGAGCCAGATTTTGCCTCCAAAATGTCGCTCTGGCGTCGAATTTAAGATGTTTGGGAAATTAAGAAAACTGTATTGGGGGTTGGGGAAAATAAAACCCACCGCCTCTTTCAGTAACTGGCATATTTTCGGTATAAAAAAACGTAATTTTAAAGAGTAAATACGTGCAGAGAGACAGATTATAACTCCAAAATGTGGCTATGGCGAAGAATTTGGGATACTTGGGATATTTTGAACACTGTTGGGAGGTTTGGGCAAAATGTGACCCATCGCCGCTTTCAGTAATTGGTATGTTTTCGGTATTAAAGGACGGAATTTCAAACGGCGAATACGTGCAGGGAGCCAGACTTTGGCTTAAAAATAAGGCTCTGGCGTCGAATTTGGGATGTTTTGGATATTGTAAAAACTGCTTGGGGGTTTGGGCAAAATGCGACCCTCCGCAGCTCTCAGTAATTGGCATATTTTCGGTATAAAAAGTCGGAACTTCAAACTTCGTATACGTGCAGAGAGCCATATTTTTGCTCCAAAATTTGGCTCTGGCGTCGAATTTGGGATGTTTGGGATATTATGAAAACTGCAGGGAAGTTTGGGGAAAAAGTGACCCACCGCCGCATTCAGTAATTGGCATATTTTCGATATAAAAAGTCGGAATTTCAAACTGCGAATACGTGCAGAGAGCCAGCTTTTCGCTCCAATATGTGGCTTAGGGGTGAAATTTGAGATGTTTGGGATATTAAGAAAACTGCAGGGGGGTTTGGGCAAAAGATGACCTAACGCCGCTTTCAGTAATTGGCATATTTTCGGTATAAAAAAACGGAATTTCAAACTGCGAACACGTGCAGAGAGCCAGATCATAACTCCAAAATGTGGCTCTGGCATCGAATTTGGGATGTTTGGGACATTTTGAACACTGCTGGGAGGTTTGGGCAAAATGTGACCCATCGCCGCATTCAGTAATTGGCATATTTTCGGTATAAAAATTCTGAGTTGCAAACTTCGAATTCTTACAGAGAGCCAGATTTTGGCTCTTTGTACCTCCCAGCAGTGTTCAAAATATCCCAAACATCTCAAATTCGACGCCAGAGCCAAATTTTGGAGTTATAATCTAGCTCTCTGCACGTATTTGCTCTCTGAAATTTCGTTTTTTTATGCCGAAAATATGCCAATTACTGAAAGAAACCGTGGATCTAATTTTCCCCAACCCCCCATCCAGTTTTCTTAATATCCAAAACATCCCAAATTCGACGCCAGAGCGACATTTTGGAGGCAAAACCTGGCTCTTTTTAACGTATTCGAAGTTTGAAATTCCGAATTTTTATACCGAAAATATTCCAAATACTGAAAGCGGCGATGGGTCTCATTTTGCCCAAACCTCCCAGCAGTGTTCAAAATATCCCAAACATCCCAAATTCGACGCCAGAGCCCCATTTTGGAGTTATAATAAGGCTCTCTGCTCGTATTCGCAGTTTGAAATTACTTTTTTTATACTGAAAATATGCCAATTACTGAAAGCAGCGGTGGGTCACATTTTCCCCAAACCCACCTTCAGATTTCTTAATATCCGAAACATCCCAAATACGAAGCCAGAGCCACCTTTTGGAGCTAAAGTCTGGCTCTCTGCACGGATTCGCAGTTTGAAATTCCGACTTTTTATACCGAAAATATGCCAAATACTAAAATCAGCGAAGTGTCACGTTTTGCCAAACACCGCCTGCTGTTTTCATAATACCCCAAACATTCCAAATTTGACACCTGAGCCGTATTTTAGAGCCAAATTCTGGCTCTCTACGCGAATTCGCAGGTTGACATTCCGAATTTTTATACCGAAAATATGCCCATTACTGAAAGCAGCGGTGGGTCACATTTTGCCCAAACCCCATGCAGTTTTCAAAATATCCCTAACATCCCAAATTCGACGACAGAGCCAAAATTTGGAGCCAAAATCTGGCTCTCTGAACGTATTCGAAGTTTGCAATTCCGACTTTTTATACCGAAAATGCCAATTACTGAAAGAGGCGATGGGTCACATTTTGCCCAAACCTCCCAGCAGTGTTCAAAATATCCCAAACATCCCAAATTCGATCCCAGAGCCACATTTTAGAGTTATGATCTGGCTCTCCGCACGTATTCGCAGTTTGAAATTCCGGGGTTTTATACCGAAAATATGCAAATTACTGAGAGCAGGGGTGGTTCATATTTTGCCCAAACTCCCCCCTGCAGTTTTCTTAATATCCCAAACATCCCAAATTTAACGCCAGAGAGACCTTTTGGAGCCAAAATCTGGCTCTCTGCACGTATTCGAAGTTTGATATTTCGAATTTTTATATCGAAAATATGCCAATTACTGAAAGCGGCGGTGGGTCACTTTTTCCCCAAACTTCCCTGCAGTTTTCATAATATCCCAAACATCCTAAATTAGACGCCAGAGCCAAATTATGAAGCGAAAATCTGGCTCTCTGCACGTATTCGCATTTTGAAATTCCGACATTTTTTACCAAAAATATGCCAATTACTGGAAGTGGCGGTGGGTCACGTTTTGCCCAAACCCCATGCAGATTTCAAAATATCCCAAATTCGACGCCAGAACCACATTTTAGATAAAAAATCTGGCTCTCTGCACGTATTCGCAGTTTGAAATTCCGACTTCTTATACCGAAAATATGGCAATTACTGAAATCAGCGAAGGGTCACATTTGGCCAATAACCCCCTGCTGTTTCCATAATATCCCGAACATCCCAGATTCGACACCTAAGGCATATTTTGGAACCATGTTCTGGCTCTCTGCGCGTATTCGCAGTTTAAAATTCCGACTTTTTATACCGAAAATATGCCAATTACTGAAAGCAGCGGTGGGTCACATTTTGCCCAAACCCCAGGCAGTTTTAAAAATATCCCTAATATCCCAAATTCGACCCTAGAGCCACATTTTGGAGCCAAAATCTGGCTCTCTGCACGTAATCGTAGTTTGAAATTCTGACTTTTTATAACTAAAATATGCCAATTACTGAAAGCGGCGGTGGGTCACATTTTGCCCAAACAAACCAGCAGTTTTTAAAATATTCAAAACATCTCAAATTTAATGCCAAAGCCACATTTTGGAGCCCAAATCTGGCTCTCTGCACGTATTCGCAGTTTGAAATTCCGACTTTTTACACCGAAAATATGTATGAAACTGAGAGCGGCGGTGGGTCACATTTTGCCCAAACCCCCCCAACAGTTCTCAAAATTTCACAAACATCCCAAATTCAGAGCCAGAACCACATTTTGGAGCCAAAATCTGGCTCTTTACATGTATTCGCAGTTTGAAATTCCGACTTTTTATACCGAAAATATGCCAATTACTGACAGCGGCGGAGGGTCACATTTTGCCCAAACCCCCCTGCAGTTTTCACAATATCCCAATCATCCCATATTCGAAGCCAGAGCCACATTTTTTGCGTCAAAATCTGGCTTCCTGCACGTATTCGCAGTTTGAAATTCCGAACTTTTATTCCGAAAACATGCCAATTACTAAAAGTGGCGATGGGTCACATTTTGCCCAAACCTCCCAGCAGTGTTCAAAATATCCCAAACGTGCCAAATTCGACGCCAGAGCCACATTTTGGAGTTATAGTCTGGCTCTCTGCACGTATTTGTTCTTTGAAATTCCGTTTTTTTATACCGAAAATATGCCAATTACTGATAGAGGCGGTGGGTCTTATTTTCCCCAACCCATCATCTAGTTTTCCTAATATCACAAACATCCCAAATTGGACGCCAGAGCGACATTTTGGAGGCAAAATCTGGCTCTTTTTACGTATTCGAAGTTTGAAATTCCGACTTTTTATACCGAAAATATGCCAATTACTGAAATCAGCGGTGGGTTACATTTTGCCTAAACCCTCACTGCAGATTTAAAAATATCCCAAATTCGACGCCAGAGCCACATTTTAGAGCCAAAATCTAGCTCTCTGCACGTATTCGCAGTTTTAAATTACGACTTTTCATTCCGAAAATATGCCAATTACTGAAATCAGCGAAGCGTCACATTTTGCCCAAAACCCCTTGCTGTTTTCATATTATCCCAAATATCCCAAATTCGACACCTGAGCCATATTTTGGAGCCAAATTCTGGCTCTCTGCGCGTATACGCAGTTTGAAATTCCAAATTTTTATACCGAAAATATGCCAATTTCTGAAAGCAGCGATGGATCGCATTTTGCCCAAACCCTCCTTGCAGTTTTTAAAATATCCCAAACATCCCAAATTCGACGCTTGAGCAAAAATAAAGCTCAATGGTCGAGTTTGGGAAATTTTTAAATCTGCAGGGGGGGTTTGGGCAAAATGTGACCCATCGCCGATCTCAGTAATTGGCATTTTTTCGGTAAAAAAAGTCGTAATTCCAAACTGCGAATACGTGCAGAGAGCCAGAATTTGGTTCCTAAATATGGCTCAAGCGTCGAATTTAGAATGTTTGGGATATTTTGAAAACTGCAGGGGGGGGGGGGGGTTCGGGCAAAATGTGACCCATCGTCGCTTTCAGTAAATGGCATATATTCGGTATATGAAGTCGTAATTTAAACTGCGAATACGTGCAGAGAGCAAGAATTTGGGTCCGAAATATTGCTCAAGCGTCGAATTTGGGATGTTTGGGACATTTTGAAAACTGCAGGGCGGGTTTCGGCAAAATGTGACCAATCGTCGCTTCCAGTAATTGACATATTTTCGGTATAAAAGTCATAATTTCAAACAGCGAATACGTGCAGAAAGCTAGAATTTGGCACCAAAAAATGGCCCATGGGTCGAATTTGGGATTTTTTGAATATTTTGAAAACTTGGGGGGGGGGGTTGGGCAAAATGTGACTCATCGCCGTTTTCAGTATTTGGCATATTTTCGGTATAAAAAGTCGTTATTTCAAACTGCGAATACGTGGAGAGAGCCAGAATTTTGCTCCAAAATAGGGCTTTAGAGTCGAATTTGGGATGTTTGGGATATTTTCAGTGCTGAAGGGTGCGTTTTTCAAACTGTGGCCCATCGTCGCTCTCAGTAATTGGCATATTTTCGGAATAAAATCGTAATTTCATACTGCGAAAACGTGCCTAGAGCCAGAAATTGTCTCCAAAATATGCTTCAAGGGCCGTATTTTGAATGTTTGGGATATTTTGAAAACTGCAGGGGGGTTTGGGCAAAATATGACACATCGCCGCTTTCAGTATTTGGCATATTTTCGGTATAAAAATTCGTAATTTCCAACTGCGAATACATGCAGAGAGCTAGAATTTCGCTCCAAATAATGGCTCAAGATTCGATTTTGGGATGTTTGGGATATTTTCGAAACTGCAGGGTGGGATGGGCAAACTGTGACCCATCGCCTCTCTCAGTAATTGGCATATTTTCGGTATAAAATTCGTAATTTCAAACTGCGAATACGTGCAGAGAGTGAGAATTTGGCTCCAAAATATGGTTCAAACTTAGAATTTGGAATGTTTGTGATATTTTTAAAACTGCAGGGAGGGTTTGGGCAAAATGTGACCCATCGCTGATCTCATTTATTGGCATATATATTCGGTATAAAAAGTCGTAATTTCAAACTGCGAATACGTGAAGAGAGCGAGAATTTTGCTCCAAAATACTGCTCAAGCGTCAAATTTGGGATGTTTGGTATATTTCGAAAACTGCAGGGAGGGTCTGGCCAAAATGTGACTCATCGGCGCGTTCAATAATTGGTATATTTTGGGTATAAAATGTCGTAATTTCAAACTGCGAATTCGTGCAGAGAGCCAGAATTTGGATCCAAAATATGGCTCAAGGGTTCAATTTGGGATGTTCTGGATATTTTGAAAACTGCAGAGGGGTTTGGGCAAAATGTGACTCATCGCCGCTTTCAGTATTTGGCATATTTTCGGTATAAAAAGTCGTAATTTCAAACTGCGAATACGTGCAGAGAGTCAGAATTTGGCTCCAAAATATGGTTCAAACTTCGAATTTGGGATGTTTGTGATATTTTTAAAACTGCACGGAGGGTTTTGGCAAAATGTGACCCATCGCTGATCCCATTTATTGGCATATATATTCGGTATAAAAAGTCGTAATTTCAAACTGCGAATACGTGCAGAGAGCGAGAATTTTGCTCCAAAATACTGCTCAAGCGTCAAATTTGGGATGTTTGGTATATTTTGAAAACTGCAGGGTGGGTTTGGGCAAACTGTGACCCATCGCCGCTCTCAGTAATTGGCATATTTTCGGTATAAAATTCGTAATTTCAAACTGCGAAAACGTGCCGAGAGCCAGAATTTGGTTCCAAAATATGGCTCAAGGGTCGAATTTAGGACGTTTGGGATATTTTGAAAACTGCGAGGGCTCATGCAAAATGTGACCCATCGCCGCTTGCAGTAACTGGCATATTTTCGGTATGAAAAGTCGTAATTTCATACTGCGAATACAAGCAGAGAGCCAGAATTTGGCTCCAAAATATGCCTCAAGGGTCGTATGTGGGATGTTTGGGATATTTTGAAAACTGCAGGGGGGTTTGGGCAAAATGTGACCCATCGCAGCTTTCAGTATTTGGCATATTTTCGGTATAAAAATTCGTAATTTCAAACTGCGAATACATACAGAGAGCCAGAATTTGGCTTCAAAATATGGTTCAAGGGTCAAATTTGGGATGTTTGGGATATTTTGAAAACTGCAGGGAGGACTTGGGCAAAATGTGACTCATCGGCGCGTTCGGTAATTGTCATATTTTCGGTATAAAAATTCGAAATTTCAAACTGTGAATACGTGCAGAGAGCCAGAACTTGGCTCCAAAATATGGCTCAAGCGTTGAATTTGGGGTGTTTGGGTTATTTTCAAAACTGCAGGTTGGGTTTTGGCAAACTGTGACCCATTGTCGCTCTCAGTAATTGGCATTTTTTCGGTATAAAATTCGTAATTTCACACTGCGAAAACGTGACGAGAGCCAGAATTTAACTCCAAAATATGGCTCAAGCGTCGAATTTGGGACGTTTGGGATATTTTGAAAACTCCAGGGAGGGCTTGGGCAAAATGTGATCCATCGCTGCTTTCAGTAACTGGCATATTTTCGGTAAAAAAAGTTGTAATTTCATACTGCGAATACGTGCAGAGAGCAAGAAATTGGCTGCAAAATATGCCTCAAGGGTCGTATTTGGGATGTTTGGGATATTTTGAAAACTGCAGGGGGGTTTGGGCAAAATTTGACCCATCGCCGCTTTCAGTGTTTGGCTTATTTTCGGTATAAAAAGTCGTAATTTCAAACTGCGAATACGTGCAGAGAGTGAAAATTTGGCTCCAAAATATGGTTCAAACTTAGAATTTGGAATGTTTGTGATATTTTTAAAACTGCAGGGAGGGTTTGGGCAAAATGTGACCCATCGCTGATCCCATTTATTGGCATATATATTCGGTATAAAAAGTCGTAATTTCAAACTGCGAATACGTGAAGAGAGCGAGAATTTTGCTCCAAAATACTGCTCAAGCGTCAAATTTGGGATGTTTGGTATATTTTGAAAACTGCAGGGAGGGTCTGGCCAAAATGTGACTCATCGGCGCGTTCAATAATTGGTATATTTTGGGTATAAAATGTCGTAATTTCAAACTGCGAATTCGTGCAGAGAGCCAGAATTTGGATCCAAAATATGGTCAAGGGTTCAATTTGGGATGTTCTGGATATTTTGAAAACTGCAGAGGGGGTTTGGGCAAAATGTGACTCATCGCCGCTTTCAGTATTTGGCATATTTTCGGTATAAAAAGTCGTAATTTCAAACTGCGAATACGTGCAGAGAGTCAGAATTTGGCTCCAAAATATGGTTCAAACTTCGAATTTGGGATGTTTGTGATATTTTTAAAACTGCAGGGAGGGTTTGGGCAAAATGTGACCCATCGCTGATCCCATTTATTGGCATATATATTCGGTATAAAAAGTCGTAATTTCAAACTGAGAATACGTGCAGAGAGCGAGAATTTTGCTCCAAAATACTGCTCAAGCGTCAAATTTGGGATGTTTGGTATATTTTGAAAACTGCAGGGTGGGTTTGGGCAAACTGTGACCCATCGCCGCTCTCAGTAATTGGCATATTTTCGGTATAAAATTCGTAATTTCAAACTGCGAAAACGTGCCGAGAGCCAGAATTTGGTTCCAAAATATGGCTCAAGGGTCGAATTTAGGACGTTTGGGATATTTTGAAAACTGCGAGGGCTCATGCAAAATGTGACCCATCGCCGCTTGCAGTAACTGGCATATTTTCGGTATGAAAAGTCGTAATTTCATACTGCGAATACAAGCAGAGAGCCAGAATTTGGCTCCAAAATATGCCTCAAGGGTCGTATGTGGGATGTTTGGGATATTTTGAAAACTGCAGGGGGGTTTGGGCAAAATGTGACCCATCGCAGCTTTCAGTATTTGGCATATTTTCGGTATAAAAATTCGTAATTTCAAACTGCGAATACATACAGAGAGCCAGAATTTGGCTTCAAAATATGGTTCAAGGGTCAAATTTGGGATGTTTGGGATATTTTGAAAACTGCAGGGAGGACTTGGGCAAAATGTGACTCATCGGCGCGTTCGGTAATTGTCATATTTTCGGTATAAAAATTCGAAATTTCAAACTGTGAATACGTGCAGAGAGCCAGAACTTGGCTCCAAAATATGGCTCAAGCGTTGAATTTGGGGTGTTTGGGTTATTTTCAAAACTGCAGGTTGGGTTTTGGCAAACTGTGACCCATTGTCGCTCTCAGTAATTGGCATTTTTTCGGTATAAAATTCGTAATTTCACACTGCGAAAACGTGACGAGAGCCAGAATTTAACTCCAAAATATGGCTCAAGCGTCGAATTTGGGACGTTTGGGATATTTTGAAAACTCCAGGGAGGGCTTGGGCAAAATGTGATCCATCGCTGCTTTCAGTAACTGGCATATTTTCGGTAAAAAAAGTTGTAATTTCATACTGCGAATACGTGCAGAGAGCAAGAAATTGGCTGCAAAATATGCCTCAAGGGTCGTATTTGGGATGTTTGGGATATTTTGAAAACTGCAGGGGGGTTTGGGCAAAATTTGACCCATCGCCGCTTTCAGTGTTTGGCTTATTTTCGGTATAAAAAGTCGTAATTTCAAACTGCGAATACGTGCAGAGAGTGAAAATTTGGCTCCAAAATATGGTTCAAACTTAGAATTTGGAATGTTTGTGATATTTTTAAAACTGCAGGGAGGGTTTGGGCAAAATGTGACCCATCGCTGATCCCATTTATTGGCATATATATTCGGTATAAAAAGTCGTAATTTCAAACTGCGAATACGTGAAGAGAGCGAGAATTTTGCTCCAAAATACTGCTCAAGCGTCAAATTTGGGATGTTTGGTATATTTTGAAAACTGCAGGGAGGGTCTGGCCAAAATGTGACTCATCGGCGCGTTCAATAATTGGTATATTTTGGGTATAAAATGTCGTAATTTCAAACTGCGAATTCGTGCAGAGAGCCAGAATTTGGATCCAAAATATGGTCAAGGGTTCAATTTGGGATGTTCTGGATATTTTGAAAACTGCAGAGGGGGTTTGGGCAAAATGTGACTCATCGCCGCTTTCAGTATTTGGCATATTTTCGGTATAAAAAGTCGTAATTTCAAACTGCGAATACGTGCAGAGAGTCAGAATTTGGCTCCAAAATATGGTTCAAACTTCGAATTTGGGATGTTTGTGATATTTTTAAAACTGCAGGGAGGGTTTGGGCAAAATGTGACCCATCGCTGATCCCATTTATTGGCATATATATTCGGTATAAAAAGTCGTAATTTCAAACTGAGAATACGTGCAGAGAGCGAGAATTTTGCTCCAAAATACTGCTCAAGCGTCAAATTTGGGATGTTTGGTATATTTTGAAAATTGCAGAGGGGGTTTGGGCAAAATGTGACTCATCGCCGCTTTCAGTATTTGGCATATATTCGGTATAAATAGTCGTTATTTCAAACTGCGAATACGTGCAGAGAGCCAGAATTTGGCTCCAAAATATGGCTTTAGAGTCGAAATTGGGATGTTTGGGATATTTTCAGCGCTGAAGGGTGCGTTTTTCAAACTGTGGCCCATCGTCGCTCTCAGTAATTGGCATATTTTCGGAATAAAATTGTAATTTCATACTGCGAAAACGTGCCTAGAGCCAGAAATTGTCTCCGAAATATGCTTCAAGGGCCGTATTTTGAATGTTTGGGATATTTTGAAAACTGCAGGGGGGTTTGGGCAAAATGTGACCCATCGCAGCTCTCAGTAATTGGCATATTTTCGGTATAAAATTCGTAATTTCAAACTGCGAAAACGTGCCGAGAGCCAGAATTTGGTTCCATAATATGGCTCAAGGGTCGAATTTAGGACGTTTGGGATATTTTGAAAACTGCAAGGAGGGCTCCGGCAAAATGTGACCCATCGCCGCTTTCAATAACTGGCATATTTTCGGTATAAAAAGTCGTAATTTCAAACTGCGAATACGAGCAGAGAGCCAGAATTTGGCTCCAAAATATGCCTCAAGGGTCGTATGTGGGACGTTTGGGATATTTTGAAAACTGCAGGGGGGTTTGGGCAAAATGTGACCCATCGCAGCTTTCAGTATTTGGCATATTTTCGGTATAAAAAGTCGTAATTTCAAACTGCGAATACATACAGAGAGCCAGAATTTGGCTTCAAAATATGGTTCAAGGGTCAAATTGGGGATGTTTGGGATATTTTGAAAACTGCAAAGAGGACTTGGGCAAAATGTGACTCATCGGCGCGTTCGGTAATTGGCATATTTTCGGTATAAAAATTCGAAATTTCAAACTGTGAATACGTGCAGAGAGCCAGAACTTGGCTCCAAAATATGGCTCAAGCGTTGAATTTAGGATGTTTGGGATATTTTCAAAACTGCAGGGTGCGTTTTGGCAAACTGTGACCCATCGTCGCTCTCAGTAATTTGGCATTTTTTCGGTATAAAATTCGTAATTTCAAACTGCGAAAACGTGCCGAGAGCCAGAATTTAACTCCAAAACATGGCTCAAGCGTCGAATTTGGGACGTTTGGAATATTTTGAAAACTGCAGGGAGGGCTTGGGCAAAATGTGATCCATCGCTGCTTTCAGTAACTGGCATATTTTCGGTAAAAAAAAGTTGTAATTTCATACTGCGAATACGTGCAGAGAGCAAGATATTGGCTACAAAATATGCCTCAAGGGTCGTATTTGGGATGTTTGGGATATTTTGAAAACTGCAGGGGGGTTTGGGCAAAATTTGACCCATCGCCGCTTTCAGTATTTGGCTTATTTTCGGTATGAAAAGTCGTAATTTCAAACTGCGAATACGTGCAGAGAGTGAGAATTTGGCTCCAAAATATGGTTCAAACTTAGAATTTGGAATGTTTGTGATATTTTTAAAACTGCAGGGAGGGTTTGGGCAAAATGTGACCCATCGCTGATCCCATTTATTGGCATATATATTCGGTATAAAAAGTCGTAATTTCAAACTGTGAATACGTGCTGAGAGCGAGAATTTTGCTCCAAAATACTGCTCAAGCGTCAAATTTGGGATGTTTGGTATATTTTGAAAATTGCAGAGGGGGTTTGGGCAAAATGTGACTCATCGCCGCTTTCAGTATTTGGCATATTTTCGGTATAAAAAGTCGTTATTTCAAACTGCGAATACGTGCAGAGATCCAGAATTTGGCTCCAAAATATGGCTTTAGAGTCGAATTTGGGATGTTTGGGATATTTTCAGCGCTGAAGGGTGCGTTTTTCAAACTGTGGCCCATCGTCGCTCTCAGTAATTGGCATATTTTCGGAATAAAATTGTAATTTCACACTGCGAAAACGTGCCTAGAGCCAGAAATTGTCTCCAAAATATGCTTTAAGGGCCGTATTTTGAATGTTTGGGATATTTTGAAAACTGCAGGGGGGTTTGGGCAAAATATGACACATCGCCGCTTTCAGTATTTGGCATATTTTCGGTATAAAAATTCGTAATTTCAAACTGCGAATACATGCAGAGAGCCAGAATTTCGCTCCAAATAATGGCTCAAGAGTCGATTTTGGGATGTTTGGGATATTTTCAAAACTGCAGGGTGGGTTTGGGCAAACTGTGACCCATCGCCGCTCTCAGTAATTGGCATATTTTCGGTATAAAATTCGTAATTTCAAACTGCGAAAACGTGCCGAGAGCCAGAATTTGGTTCCAAAATATGGCTCAAGGGTCGAATTTAGGACGTTTGGGATATTTTGAAAACTGCAAGGAGGGCTCCGGCAAAATGTGACCTATCGCCGCTTTCAATAACTGGCATATTTTCGGTATAAAAAGTCGTATTTCAAACTGCGAATACGTGCAGAGAGCCAGAATTTGGCTCCAAAATATGCCTCAAGGGTCGTATGTGGGATGTTTGGGATATTTTGAAAACTGCAGGGGGGTTTGGGCAAAATGTGACCCATCGCAGCTTTCAGTATTTGGCATATTTTCGGTATAAAAATTCGTAATTTCAAACTGCGAAAACGTGCCGAGAGCCAGAATTTGGCTCCTAAATATGGTTCAAGCGTTGAATTTGGGACGTTTGGGATATTTTGAAAACTGCAGGGAGGGCTTGGGCAAAATGTGATCCATCGCCGCTTTCAGTAATTGGCATTTTTTCTGTATAAAAAGTTGTAACTTCAAACTGCGAATAGGTGCAGAGAGCCAGTTTTTCGCTCAAAAATTTGGTTCAAGCGTCTAATTTGGGATGTTTGTGATATTTTTAAAACTGCAGGGAGGGTTTGGGCAAAATGTGACCCATCGCTGATCCCAGTAATTGGCATATATTCGGTATAAAAATTCGTAATATCAAACTGCGAATACGTGCAGAGAGCGAGAATTTTGCTCCAAAATATTGCTCAAGCGTCAAATTTTGGATGTTTGGGATATTTTGAAAACTGAAGGTAGGGTTTGGGCAAAGTGTGACTCATCGGCGCGTTCAGTAATTGGCATATTTTCAGTATAAAAAGTCGTAGTTTCAAACTGGAAAACGTGCAGATAGCCAGAATTTGGCTCCAAAATAGGGCTCAAGGGTCGAATTTGGGATGTTTGGGATATTTTGATAACTGCAGGGGGGGGGGGGGGTTTGGGCAACATGTGACTCATCGCCACTTTCAGTATTTGGCATATTTTCGGTATAAAAAGTCGGAATTTCAAACTGCGAATACGTGCGGAGAGCCAGAATTTGGCTCCAAAATATGTTTCATGGATCGAATATGGGATGTTTGGGATATTTTCAAAACTGCAGTGAGGGTTTGGGCAAAATTTAACTCATCGGCGCGTTCAGTAATTGGCATATTTTCGGTATAAAAAGTCGTCATTTCAAACTGCGAATATGTGCAGAGAGCCAAAATTTGGCTCCAAAATATGGCTCGAGAGTCGAATTTGGGTTGTTCGGGATATTTTGAAAACTGCAGGGGGGTTTGGGCAAAATTTGACCCATCGCCGCTTTCAGTATTTGGCTTATTTTCGGTATAAAAAGTCGTAATTTCAAACTGCGAATACGTGCAGAGAGTGAGAATTTGGCTCCAAAATATGGTTCAAACTTAGAATTTGGAATGTTTGTGATATTTTTAAAACTGCAGGGAGGGTTTGGGCAAAATGTGACCCATCGCTGATCCCATTTATTGGCATATATATTCGGTATAAAAAGTCGTAATTTCAAACTGCGAATACGTGAAGAGAGCGAGAATTTTGCTCCAAAATACTGCTCAAGCGTCAAATTTGGGATGTTTGGTATATTTTGAAAACTGCAGGGAGGGTCTGGCCAAAATGTGACTCATCGGCGCGTTCAATAATTGGTATATTTAGGGTATAAAATGTCGTAATTTAAACTGCGAATTCGTGCAGAGAGCCAGAATTTGGATCCAAAATATGGTCAAGGGTTCAATTTGGGATGTTCTGGATATTTTGAAAACTGCAGAGGGGGTTTGGGCAAAATGTGACTCATCGCCGCTTTCAGTATTTGGCATATTTTCGGTATAAAAAGTCGTAATTTCAAACTGCGAATACGTGCAGAGAGTCAGAATTTGGCTCCAAAATATGGTTCAAACTTCGAATTTGGGATGTTTGTGATATTTTTAAAACTGCAGGGAGGGTTTGGGCAAAATGTGACCCATCGCTGATCCCATTTATTGGCATATATATTCGGTATAAAAAGTCGTAATTTCAAACTGCGAATACGTGCAGAGAGCGAGAATTTTGCTCCAAAATACTGCTCAAGCGTCAAATTTGGGATGTTTGGTATATTTTGAAAATTGCAGAGGGGGTTTGGGCAAAATGTGACTCATCGCCGCTTTCAGTATTTGGCATATTTTCGGTATAAAAAGCCGTTATTTCAAACTGCGAATACGTGCAGAGAGCCAGAATTTGGCTCCAAAATATGGCTTTAGAGTCGAATTTGGGATGTTTGGGATATTTTCAGCGCTGAAGGGTGCGTTTTTCAAACTGTGGCCCATCGTCGCTCTCAGTAATTGGCATATTTTCGGAATAAAATTGTAATTTCATACTGCGAAAACGTGCCTAGAGCCAGAAATTGTCTCCAAAATATGCTTTAAGGGCCGTATTTTGAATGTTTGGGATATTTTGAAAACTGCAGGGGGGTTTGGGCAAAATATGACACATCGCCGCTGTCAGTATTTGGCATATTTTCGGTATAAAAATTCGTAATTTCAAACTGCGAATACATGCAGAGAGCCAGAATTTCGCTCCAAATAATGGCTCAAGAGTCGATTTTGGGATGTTTGGGATATTTTCAAAACTGCAGGGTGGGTTTGGGCAAACTGTGACCCATCGCCGCTCTCAGTAATTGGCATATTTTCGGTATAAAATTCGTAATTTCAAACTGCGAAAACGTGCCGAGAGCCAGAATTTGGTTCCAAAATATGGCTCAAGGGTCGAATTTAGGACGTTTGGGATATTTTGAAAACTGCAAGGAGGGCTCCGGCAAAATGTGACCTATCGCCGCTTTCAATAACTGGCATATTTTCGGTATAAAAAGTCGTAATTTCAAACTGCGAATACGTGCAGAGAGCCAGAATTTGGCTCCAAAATATGCCTCAAGGGTCGTATGTGGGATGTTTGGGATATTTTGAAAACTGCAGGGGGGTTTGGGCAAAATGTGACCCATCGCAGCTTTCAGTATTTGGCATATTTTCGGTATAAAAATTCGTAATTTCAAACTGCGAAAACGTGCCGAGAGCCAGAATTTGGCTCCTAAATATGGTTCAAGCGTTGAATTTGGGACGTTTGGGATATTTTGAAAACTGCAGGGAGGCCTTGGGCAAAATGTGATCCATCGCCGCTTTCAGTAATTGGCATTTTTTCTGTATAAAAAGTTGTAACTTCAAACTGCGAAATGGTGCAGAGAGCCAGTTTTTCGCTCAAAAATTTGGTTCAAGCGTCTAATTTGGGTTGTTTGTGATATTTTTAAAACTGCAGGGAGGGTTTGGGCAAAATGTGACCCATCGCTGATCCCAGTAATTGGCATATATTCGGTATAAAAATTCGTAATATCAAACTGCGAATACGTGCAGAGAGCGAGAATTTTGCTCCAAAATATTGCTCAAGCGTCAAATTTTGGATGTTTGGGATATTTTGAAAACTGAAGGTAGGGTTTGGGCAAAGTGTGACTCATCGGCGCGTTCAGTAATTGGCATATTTTCAGTATAAAAAGTCGTAGTTTCAAACTGGAATACGTGCAGAGAGCCAGAATTTGGCTCCAAAATAGGGCTCAAGGGTCGAATTTGGGATGTTTGGGATATTTTGATAACTGCAGGGGGGGGGGGGGGTTTGGGCAACATGTGACTCATCGCCACTTTCAGTATTTGGCATATTTTCGGTATAAAAAGTCGGAATTTCAAACTGCGAATACGTGCGGAGAGCCAGAATTTGGCTCCAAAATATGTTTCATGGATCGAATATGGGATGTTTGGGATATTTTCAAAACTGCAGTGAGGGTTTGGGCAAAATTTAACTCATCGGCGCGTTCAGTAATTGGCATATTTTCGGTATAAAAAGTCGTCATTTCCAACTGCGAATATGTGCAGAGAGCCAAAATTTGGCTCCAAAATATGGCTCGAGAGTCGAATTTGGGTTGTTCGGGATATTTTCAAAACTGCAGGGTGGGTTTGGGCAAACTGTGACCCATCGCTGCTTCCTGTAATTGGCATATTTTCGGTACGAAATTCGTAATTTCAAACTGCGAAAACGTACCGAGAGTCAGAATTTGGCTCCAAAATATGGCTCACGCGTCGAATTTGAGACGTTTGGGATATTTTGAAAACTGCAGGGAGGGCTTGGGCAAATCGTGATCCATCGCCGCTTTCAGTAACTGGCATATTTTTGGTATAAAATGTAGAAATTTCATATTGCGAATACGTGCAGAGAGCCAGAAATTGGCTCCAACAATATGCGTCAAGGGTCGTATTTGGGATGTTTGGGATATTCTGGAAACTGCAGGGGGGTTTGGGCAAAATGTGACCCATCGCCGCTTTCAGTATTTGGCATATTTTCGGTGTAAAAAGTCGTAATTTCAAACTGCGAATACGTGCAGAGAGCCAGAATTAGGCTCCAAAATATTTTTGAAGGGTCGAATTTGGGATGTTTGGGATATTTTGAAAACTGCAGGGAGAACTTGGGCAAAATGTGACTCATCGGCGCGTTCAGTAATTTTCATATTTTCGGTATAAAATGTCGTAATTTCAGACTGCGAATACGTGCAGAGAGCCAGGTCTTGGCTCCAAAATATGGCTCAAGCTTCGAATTTGGGATGTTTGGGATGTTTTGAAAACAGCACGGTGGGTTTGGGCAAATTGTGACCCATCGCCGCTTCAGAAATTTGCATATTTTCAGTATAAAATTCGTAATTTCAAACTGCGAAAACGTTCCGAGAGCCAGAATTTGGCTCCAAAATATGGCTCAAGCGTCGAATATGGGACGTTTGAGATATTTTGAAAAAAGCAGGGAGGGCTTGGGCAAAATGTGATCCATCGCCGCTTTCAGTAACTGGCATTTTTCTGTATAAAAAGTCGTAATTGTAAACTGCGAATACGTGCAGAGAGCCAGAATTTGGATCCAAAATATGCTTCAAGTGTCGAATTTAGGATGTTCTTGATATTTTTAAAACTACAGGGAGGGTTTTGGCAAAATGTGACCCATCGCTGATCCCAGTAATTGGCATATATTCGGTATAAAAAGTCGTAATTTCAAACTGCGAATACGTGCAGAGAGCCAAAATTTGGCTGCAAAATATGGTTCAAGGGTCGAATTTGGGATGTTTGGGATATTTTGAAAACTGCTGAGAGGACTTGGGCAAAATGTGACTCATCGGAGCATTCAGTAATTCGCATATTTTCGGTATAAAAATTCGTAATTTCAAACTGTGAATACGTACAGAGAGCCAGAACTTAGCTGCAAAATATGTCTCAAGGGTCGAATTTGGGATGTTTGGGATATTTTGAAAACAGCAGGGTGGGTTTGGGCCAACTGTGACCCATCGCCGCTTTCAGTATTTGGCATATTTTCGGTATAAAAAGTCGTAATTTCAAACTGCGAATACGTGCAGAGAGCCAGAACATGGCTCCAAAATATGGCTCAAGCGTTGAATTTGGGAAGTTTGGGATGTTTTGAAAACAGCAAGGTGGGTTTGGGCAAATTGTGACCCATCGCCGCTCTCAGAAATTTGCATATTTTCGGTATAAAATTCGTAATTTCAAACTGCGAATACGTGCAGAGAGCGAGAATTTTGCTCCAAAATATTGCTCAAGCGTCAAATTTGGGATGTTTGGGATATTTTTAAAACTGCATAGAGGGTTTGGGCAAAATGTGACTCATCGGCGCGTTCAGTAATTGGCATATTTTCGGTTTAAAAAGTCGTAATTTCAAACTGCGAATATGTGCAGAGATCCAGAATTTGGCTGCAAAATTTGGCTCAAGGGTCGGATTTGGGATGTTTGGGATATTTTGAAAACAGCAGGGTGGGTTTGGGCAAAATGTGACTCATCAGCGCGTTCAGTAATTGGCATATTTTCGGTATAAAATTCGTAATTTCATACTGCGAAAACGTGCCGAGAGCAAGAATTTGGCTCCAAAATATGGCTCAAGCGTCGAATTTGGGACGTTTGAGATATTTTGAAAACAGCAGGGAGGGTTTGGGCAAAATGTGATCCATCGCCGCTTTCAGTTACTGGCATTTTTCTGTATAAAAAGTCGTAATTTAAAACTGCGAATACGTGCAGAGAGCCAGAAATTGGATAAAAAATATGCTTCAAGTGTCGAATTTGGGATGTTCTTGATATTTTTAAAACTACAGGGAGGGTTTTGGCAAAATGTGACCTATCGCTGATCCCAGTAATTGGCATATGTTCGGTATAAAAAGTCGTAATTTCAAACTGCGAATACGTGCAGAGAGCCAGAATTTGGCTGCAAAATATGGCTCAAGCGTCGAATTTGGGATGTTTGGGATATTTTGAAAACAGCAGGGTGGGTTTGGGCCAACTGTGACACATCGCCGCTCTCAGTAATTGGCATTTTTTCGGTATAAAATTCGTAATTTCAAACTGCGTATACATGCAGAGAGCCATAATTTGGCTCCTTAATATGGCTCAAGCGTCGAATTTGGGATGTTTGGGATATTTGGAAAACTGCAGGGAGGGGTTGGGCAAAATGTGATCCATCGCCGCTTTCAGTAATTGATATTTTTCTGTATAAAAAGTCGTAATTTCAAACTACGAATACGTGCAGAGAGCCAGAATTTGGCTCCTTAATATGGCTCAAGCGTCGAATTAGGGATGTTTGGGATATTTTGAAAACTGCAGGGAGAACGTGGGCAAAATGTGACTCATCGGCGCGTTCAGTAATTGGCATATTTTCGGTATAAAATTCGTAATTTCAAACAACGAATACGTGCAGAGAGCCAGAATTTTGCTCCAAAATATGGTTCGATCGTCGAATTTGAGATGTTTGTGATATTTTTAAAACAGCAGGGAGGGTTTGGGCAAAATGTGACCCATCGCTGATCCCAGTAATTGGCATATATTCGGTATAAAAAGTCATAATTTCAATCTGCGAACACGTGCAGAGAGCTAGAATTTTGATCAAAAATATTGCTCAAGCGTTAAATTTGGGTTGTTTGGGATATTTCGAAAACTGCAGGGAGGGCTTGGGCTTAATGTAATCCATCACCGCTTTCAGTAACTGGCATTTTTCAGTATAAAAATTCGTAATTTCAAACTGCGAATACGTACAGAGAGCCAGAACTTGGCTGCAAAATATGGTTCGATCGTCGAATTTGGGATGTTTGTGATATTTTTAAAACTGCAGGGAGGGTTTGGGCAAAATGTGACCCATCGCTGATCCCAGTAATTGGCATATATTCGGTATAAAAAGTCGTAATTTCAATCTGCGAACACGTGCAGAGAGCTAGAATTTTGATCAAAAATATTGCTCAAGCGTCAAATTTGGGTTGTTTGGGATATTTCGAAAACTGCAGGGAGGGTTTGGGCAAAATGTGACTCATCGGCGCCTTCAGTAATTGGCATATTTTCGGTATAAAAAGTCGTAATTTCAAACTGCGAATACGTGCAGAGAGCCAGAATTTGACTCCAAAATATGGCATAAGATTCGAATTTGGGATGTTTTGGATATTTTGAAAACTGCAGGGGGGGCTTGGGCAAAATGTGATCCATCGCCGCTTTCAGTAACTGGCATATTTTCGGTATAAAAAGTCGTAATTTCAAACTGCGAATACGTGCACAGAGCCAGAATTTGGTTCTAAAATATGGTTCAAGGTTCAAATTTGGGATGTTTGGGATATTTTGAAAACTGCAGGGAGGACTTGGGCAAAATGTGACTCATCGGCGCGTTCAGTAATTGGCATATTTTCGGTATAAAATTCGTAATTTCAAACTGCGAATACATGCAGAGAGCAAGAATTTGGTTCCTTAATATGGCCCAAGCGTTGAATTTGAGATGTTTGGGATATTTTGAAAACTGCAGGGTGGGTTTGGGCAAAATGTGATCCATCGCTGCTTTCAGTAATTGGCATTTTTTCTGTATAAAAAGTCGTAATTTCAAACTGCGAATACGTGCAGAGAGCCAGAATTTGACTCCAAAATATGGTTCGAGAGTCGAATTTGGGATGTTTGGGATATTTTCAAAACTGCAGGGGGGGGGGGGATAGGGCCAAATGTGACTCATCGCCGCTTTCAGTATTTGGCATATTTTCGGTATAAAAAGTCGAAATTTCAAACTTCGAATACGTGCAGAGAGCCAGAATTTGGCTCCAAAATATGGCTCAAGGGTCGAATTTGGGAGATTTGGGATATTATCAGAACTGCAGGGTGAGTTGGGCAAACTGTTACCCATCGCCGCTCTCAGTAATTGGCATATTTTCGGTATAAAATTCGTAATTTCAAACTGCGAAAACGTGCTGAGAGCCAGAATTTGGCTCCAAAATATGGCTCAAGCGTTGAATTTGGGACGTTTGGGATATTTTGAAAACTGCAGGGAGGACTTGGGCAAAATTTCACTCATCGGCGCGTTCAGTACTTTGCATTTTTTCTGTATAAAAAGTCGTAATTTCAATCTGCGAATAAGTGCAGAGAGCCAGAATTTAGCTCCAAAATAATGTTCAAGCGTCGAATTTAGGATGTTTGTGATATTTTTAAAACTGCAGGGATGGTTTGGGCAAAATGTGACCTATCGCTGATCCCAATAATTGGCATATATTTGGTATAAAAAGTCGTAATTTCAAACTGCGAATACGTGCAGAGAGCCAGAACTTTGCTCCAAAATATGACTTAATCGTCTAATTTGGGATGTTTATGATATTTTCAAAACTGCAAGGTGGGTTTGGGCAAACTGTGACCAATCACCGCTCTTAGTAATTGGCATATTTTCGGTATAAAATTCGTAATTTCAAACTGCGAATACATGCAGAGAGCCAGAATTTGGCTCCTTAATATGGCTCAAACGTCGAATTTGGGATGTTTGGGATATGTTGAAAACTGCAGGGAGGGTTTGGGCAAAATGTGATCCATCGCCGCTCTCAGTAATTGGCATTTTTTCTGTATAAAAAGTCGTAATTTCAAACTGCGAATACGTGCAGAGAGCCAGAATTTGGCTCCAAAATATGGTTCGAGCGTCGAATTTGGGATGTTTGTGATATTTTTAAAACTGCAGGGAGGGTTTCGGTAAAATGTGACCAATCGCTGATCATAGTAATTTGCATATATTCGGTATAAAAAGTCGTAATTTCAAACTGCGAATACGTGCAGAGAGCGAGAATTTTGCTCTAAAATATTGCTCAAGCCTCAAATTTGGGATGTTTGGGATATTTTGAAAACTGCAGGGAGAACTTTGGCAAAATGTGACTCATCGGCGCGTTCAGTAATTGGCATATTTTCGGTATAAAATGTCGTAATTTCAAACTGCGAAGACGTGCAGAGAGCCAAAATTTTGCTCCAAAATATGGCTCAAGGGTCGAATTTGGGAGATTTGTGATATTTTCAAAACTGCTGGGTGGGTTTGGGCAAACTGTGACCCATCGCCGCTCACAGTAATTGACATATTTTCGGTATAAAATTCGTAATTTCAAACTGCGAAAACGTGCCGAGAGCAAGAATTTGGCTCCAAAATATGGGTCAAGCGTCGAATTTGAGACGTTTGGGATATTTTGAAAACTGCAGGGAGGACTTGGGCAAAATGTCACTCATCGGCGCGTTCTGTACTTGGCACTTTTTCTGTATAAAAAGTCGTAATTTCAATCTGCGAATGCGTGCAGAGAGCCAGAATTTGGCTCCAAAATAATGTTCAAGAGTCGAATTTGGGATGTTTGTGATATTTTTAAAACTGCAGGAATGGTTTGGCCAAAATGTGACCCATCGCTTATCCCAATAATTGGCATATATTCGGTATAAAAAGTCGTAATTTCAAACTGCGAATACGTGCAGAGAGCTAGAATTTTGATCAAAAATATTGCTCAAGGGTCGGATATGGGATGTTTTGGATATTTTGAAAACTGCAGGGGGGGGGGGGGTTGGTAAAAATGTGACTCATCGCCGCTTTCAGTATTTAGCATATTTTCGGTAAAAAAGTCGTAATTACAAACTGCGAATACGTGCAGAGAGCCAGAATTTGACTCCAAAATATGGCACAAGAGTCGAATTTGGGATGTTTTGGATATTTTGAAAACTGCAGGGGGGGCTTGGGCAAAATGTGATCCATCGCCGCTTTCAGTAACTGGCCTATTTTCGGTATAAAAAGTCGTACATTCAAACTGCGAATACGTGCAGAGAGCCAGAATTTGGCTCTAAAATATGGTTCAAGGGTCAATTTGGAATGTTTGGGATATTTTGAAAACTGCAGGGAGGACTTGGGCAAAATTTGACTCATCGGCGCGTTCAGTAATTGGCATATTTTCGGTATAAAAAGTCATAATTTCAAACTGCGAATACGTGTAGAGAGCCAGAACTTGGCTCCAAAATATGGCTCAAGCGTCAAATTTGGGATGTTTATGATATTTTCAAAACTGCAGGGTGGGTTTGGGCCAACTATGACCAATCGCCGCTCTCAGTAATTGGCATATTTTCGGTATAAAATTCGTAATTTCAAACTGCGAATACATGCAGAGAGCAAGAATTTGGCTCCTTAATATGGCGCAAGCGTCGAATTTTAGATGTTTGGGATATTTTGAAAACTGCAGGATGGGTTTGGGCAAAATGTGAACCATCGCTGCTTTCAGTAATAGGCATTTTTTCTGTATAAAAAGTCTTAATTTCAAACTGCGAATACGTGCAGATAGCCAGAATTTGGCTCCAAAATATGCTTCAAGCATCGAATTTGGGATGTTCTTGATATTTTTAAAACTACAGGGAGGGTTTGGGGAAAATGTGACCCATTGCTGATCCCAGTAATTGGCATATATTCGGTATAAAGTTCGTAATTTCAAACTGCGAAAACGTGACGAGAGCCAGAATTTGGCTCCAAAATATGGCTCAAACGTCGAATTTGGGACGTTTGAGATATTTTGAAAACTGCAGGGAGGGCTTGGGCAAAATGTGATCTATCGCCGCTTTCAGTAACTGGCATTTTTCTGTATAAAAAGTCGTAATTTCAAACTGCGAATACGTACAGAGCCAGAACTTGGCTGCAAAATACGGTTCAAGCATCGAATTTCGGATGTTTGGGATATTTTCAAAACTGCAGGGTGGGTTTGGGCAAACTGTGACCAATCGCTGATCATAGTAATTTGCATATTTTCGGTATAAAATTCGTAATTTCAAACTGCGAATGCATGCAGAGAGTCAGAATTTGACTCCAAAATATGGTTCGAGCGTCGAATTTGGGATGTTTGTGATATTTTTAAAACTGCAGGGAGGGTTTGGGCAAAATGTGACCAATCGCTGATCCCAGTAATTGGCATATATTCGGTATAAAAAGTCGTAATTTCAAATGGCGAATACATGCAGAGAGCGAGAATTTTGCTCTAAAATATTGCTCAAGCCTCAAATTTGGGATGTTTGGGATATTTTGAAAACTGCAGGGAGGGTTTGGGCAAAATGTGATCCATCGCCGCTTTCAGTAATTAGCATTTTTTCTGTATAAAAATTCGTAATTTCAAACTGCGAATACGTGCAGAGAGCGAGAATTTGGCTCCAAAATATGGTTCAAGGGTCAAATTTGGGATGTTTGGGATATTTTTAAAACTGGAGGGAGGGATTGGGCAAAATGTGACTCATCGGCGCGTTCAGTAATTGGCATATTTTCGGAATAAAAAGTCGTAATTTCAAACTGCGAATACGTCTAGAGAGCCAGAACTTGGCTCCAAAATATGGCTCAAGGGTCGAATTTGGGATGTTTGGGATATTTTCAAAACTGCAGGGGGGGATTGGGCAAAATGTGACTCATCGCTGCTTTCAGTATTTAGCATATTTTCGGTATAAAAAGTCGAAATTTCAAACTTCGAATACGTGCAGAGAGCCAGAATTTGGCTCCAAAATATGGCTCAAGGGTCGAATTTGGGAGATTTGGGAAATTTTCAGAACTGCAGGGAGGAGTTTAGCAAAATGTCACCCATCGGCGCGTTCAGTACTTGGCATTTTTTCTGTATAAAAAGTCGTAATTTCAATCTGCGAATACGTGCAGAGAGCCAGAATTTGACTCTAAAATATGGCTCAAGCGTCGAATTTGGGACGTTTGGGATATTTTGAAAACTGCAGGGAGGACTTGGGCAAAATGTCACTCATCGGCGCGTTCAGTACTTGGCATTTTTTCTGTATAAAAATTCGTAATTTCAATCTGCGAATACGTGCTGAGAGCCAGAATTTGGCTCCAAAATAATGTTCAAGCATCGAATTTGGGATGTTTGTGATATTTTTAAAACTGCAGGGATGGTTTGGGCAAAATGTGACCCATCGCTGATCCCAATAATTGGCATATATTCGGTATAAAAAGTCGTAATTTCAAACTGCGAACAAGTGCAGAGAGCTTGAATTTTGATCAAAAATATTGCTCAAGCGTCAAATTTGGGTTGTTTGGGATATTTTGAAAACTGCAGGGAGGGTTTGGGCAAAATGTGACTCATCGGCGCCTTCAGTAATTGGCATATTTTCGGTATAAAAATTCGAAATTTCAAACTGCGAATACGTGCAGAGAGCCAGAATTTGGCTCCAAAATATGGCTCAAGGGTCGTATTTGGGATGTTTTGGATATTTTGAAAACTGCAGGGGGTGGTTTGGTCAAAATGTGATCCATCGCCGCTTTCAGTAACTGGCCTATTATTGGTATAAAAAGTCGTCCATTCAAACTGCGAATACGTGCAGAGAGCCAGAATTTGACTCTAAAATATGGTTCAAAGGTCAAATTGGGATGTTTGGGATATTTTGAAAACTGCAGGGAGGACTTGGGCAAAATGTGACTCATCAGCGCGTTCAGTAATTGGCATATTTTCGGTATAAAATTCGTAATTTCAAACTGCGAATACATGCAGAGAGCAAGAATTTGGTTCCTTAATATGGCCCAAGCGTTGAATTTGAGATGTTTGGGATATTTTGAAAACTGCAGGGTGGGTTTGGGCAAAATGTGATCCATCGCTGCTTTCAGTAATTGGCATTTTTTCTGTATAAAAAGTCTTAATTTCAAACTGCGAATACGTGTAGAGAGCGAGAATTTTGCTCTAAAATATTGCTAAAGCCTCAAATTTGGGATGTTTGTGATATTTTCAAAACTGCAGGTGGGGGGGGATATGGGCAAATGTGACTCATCGCCGCTTTCAGTATTTGGCATATTTTCGGTATAAAAAGTCGAAATTTCAAACTTCGAATACGTGCAGAGAGCCAGAATTTGGCTCCAAAATATGGCTCAAGGGTCGAATTTGGGAGATTTGGGATATTATCAGAACTGCAGGGTGGGTTTGGGCAAACTGTTACCCATCGCCGCTCTCAGTAATTGGCATATTTTCGGTATAAAATTCGTAATTTCAAACTGCGAAAACGTGAAGAGAGCCAGAATTTGGCTCCAAAATATGGCTCAAGCGTTGAATTTGGGACGTTTGGGTTATTTTGAAAACTGCAGGGAGGACTTGGGCAAAATTTCACTCATCGGCGCGTTCAGTACTTGGCATTTTTTCTGTATAAAAAGTCGTAATTTCGATCTGCGAATAAGTGCAGAGAGCCAGAATTTAGCTCCAAAATAATGTTCAAGCGTCGAATTTAGGATGTTTGTGATATTTTTAAAACTGCAGGGATGGTTTGGGCAAAATGTGACCTATCGCTGATCCCAATAATTGGCATATATTCGGTATAAAAAGTCGTAATTTCAAACTGCGAATACGTGCAGAGAGCCAGAACTTTGCTCCAAAATATGACTTAAGCGTCTAATTTGGGATGTTTATGATATTTTCAAAACTGCAAGGTGGGTTTGGGCAAACTGTGACCAATCGCCGCTCTTAGTAATTGGCATATTTTCGGTATAAAATTCGTAATTTCAAACTGCGAATACATGCAGAGAGCCAGAATTTGGCTCCTTAATATGGCTCAAACGTTGAATTTGGGATGTTTGGGATATGTTGAAATCTGCAGGGAGGGTTTGGGCAAAATGTGATCCATCGCCGCTCTCAGTAATTGGCATTTTTTCTGTTTAAAAAGTCGTAATTTCAAACTGCGAATACGTGCAGAGAGCCAGAATTTGGCTCCAAAATATGGTTTGAGCATCGAATTTGGGATGTTTGTGATATTTTTAAAACTGCAGGGAGGGTTTCCGTAAAATGTGACCAATCGCTGATCATAGTAATTTGCATATATTCGGTATAAAAAGTCGTAATTTCAAACTGCGAATACGTGCAGAGAGCGAGAATTTTGCTCTAAAATATTGCTCAAGCCTCAAATTTGGGATGTTTGGGATATTTTGAAAACTGCAGAGAGGACTTTGGCAAAATGTGACTGATCGGCGCGTTCAGTAATTGGCATATTTTCGGTATAAAATGTCGTAATTTCAAACTGCGAAGACGTGCAGAGAGCCAATATTTTGCTCCAAAATATGGCTCAAGGGTCGAATTTGGGAGATTTGTGATATTTTCAAAACTGCTGGGTGGGTTTGGGCAAACTGTGACCCATCGCCGCTCACAGTAATTGACATATTTTCGGTATAAAATTCGTATTTTCAAACTGGGAAAACGTGCCGAGAGCCAGAATTTGGGTCCAAAATATGGCTCAAGCGTCTAATTTGGGACGTTTGGGATATTTTGAAAACTGCAGGGAGGACTTGGGCAAAATGTCACTCATCGGCGCGTTCAGTACTTGGCATTTTTTCTGTATAAAAAGTCGTAATTTCAATCTGCGAATGCGTGCAGAGAGCCAGAATTTGGCTCCAAAATAATGTTCAAGCGTCGAATTTGGGATGTTTGTGATATTTTTAAAACTGCAGGAATGGTTTGGCCAAAATGTGACCCATCGCTTATCCCAATAATTGGCATATATTCGGTATAAAAAGTCGTAATTTCAAACTGCGAATACGTGCAGAGAGCTAGAATTTTGATCAAAAATATTGCTCAAGCGTCAAATTTGGGTTGTTTGGGATATTTTGAAAACTGCAGGGAGGGTTTGGGCAAAATGTGACTCATTGGCGCCTTCAGTACATGGCATATTTTCGGTATAAAATTCGTAATTTCAAACTGCGAAAACGTGAAGAGAGCCAGAATTTGGCTCCAAAATATGGCTCAAGCGTTGAATTTGGGACGTTTGGGTTATTTTGAAAACTGCAGGGAGGACTTGGGCAAAATTTCACTCATCGGCGCGTTCAGTACTTGGCATTTTTTCTGTATAAAAAGTCGTAATTTCGATCTGCGAATAAGTGCAGAGAGCCAGAATTTAGCTCCAAAATAATGTTCAAGCGTCGAATTTAGGATGTTTGTGATATTTTTAAAACTGCAGGGATGGTTTGGGCAAAATGTGACCTATCGCTGATCCCAATAATTGGCATATATTCGGTATAAAAAGTCGTAATTTCAAACTGCGAATACGTGCAGAGAGCCAGAACTTTGCTCCAAAATATGACTTAAGCGTCTAATTTGGGATGTTTATGATATTTTCAAAACTGCAAGGTGGGTTTGGGCAAACTGTGACCAATCGCCGCTCTTAGTAATTGGCATATTTTCGGTATAAAATTCGTAATTTCAAACTGCGAATACATGCAGAGAGAGAGAATTTGGCTCCTTAATATGGCTCAAACGTTGAATTTGGGATGTTTGGGATATGTTGAAATCTGCAGGGAGGGTTTGGGCAAAATGTGATCCATCGCCGCTCTCAGTAATTGGCATTTTTTCTGTTTAAAAAGTCGTAATTTCAAACTGCGAATACGTGCAGAGAGCCAGAATTTGGCTCCAAAATATGGTTTGAGCATCGAATTTGGGATGTTTGTGATATTTTTAAAACTGCAGGGAGGGTTTCCGTAAAATGTGACCAATCGCTGATCATAGTAATTTGCATATATTCGGTATAAAAAGTCGTAATTTCAAACTGTGAATAAGTGCAGAGAGCGAGAATTTTGCTCTAAAATATTGCTCAAGCCTCAAATTTGGGATGTTTGGGATATTTTGAAAACTGCAGGGAGGACTTTGGCAAAATGTGACTGATCGGCGCGTTCAGTAATTGGCATATTTTCAGTATAAAATATCGTAATTTCAAACTGCGAAGACGTGCAGAGAGCCAATATTTTGCTCCAAAATATGGCTCAAGGGTCGAATTTGGGAGATTTGTGATATTTTCAAAACTGCTGGGTGGGTTTGGGCAAACTGTGACCCATCGCCGCTCACAGTAATTGACATATTTTCGGTATAAAATTCGTAATTTCAAACTGCGAAAACGTGCCGAGAGCCAGAATTTGGGTCCAAAATATGGCTCAAGCGTCTAATTTGGGACGTTTGGGATATTTTGAAAACTGCAGGGAGGACTTGGGCAAAATGTCACTCATCGGCGCGTTCAGTACTTGGCATTTTTTCTGTATAAAAAGTCGTAATTTCAATCTGCGAATGCGTGCAGAGAGCCAGAATTTGGCTCCAAAATAATGTTCAAGCGTCGAATTTGGGATGTTTGTGATATTTTTAAAACTGCAGGAATGGTTTGGCCAAAATGTGACCCATCGCTTATCCCAATAATTGGCATATATTCGGTATAAAAAGTCGTAATTTCAAACTGCGAATACGTGCAGAGAGCTAGAATTTTGATCAAAAATATTGCTCAAGCGTCAAATTTGGGTTGTTTGGGATATTTTGAAAACTGCAGGGAGGGTTTGGGCAAAATGTGACTCATTGGCGCCTTCAGTAAATGGCATATTTTCGGTATAAAAATTCGTAATTTCAAACTGCGAATACGTGCAGAGAGCCAGAATTTGGATCCAAAATATGGCTCAAGGGTCGGATTTGGGATGTTTTGGATATTTTGAAAACTGCAGGGGGGGGTTTGGTCAAAATGTGACTCATCGCCGCTTTCAGTATTTAGCATATTTTCGGTAAAAAAGTCGTAATTACAAACTGCGAATACGTGCAGAGAGCCAGAATTTGACTCCAAAATATGGCACAAGAGTCGAATTTGGGATGTTTTGGATATTTTGAAAACTGCAGGGGGGGCTTGGGCAAAATGTGATCCATCGCCGCTTTCAGTAACTGGCCTATTTTCGGTATAAAAAGTCGTACATTCAAACTGCGAATACGTGCAGAGAGCCAGAATTTGGCTCTAAAATATGGTTCAAGGGTCAATTTGGAATGTTTGGGATATTTTGAAAACTGCAGGGAGGTCTTGGGCAAAATGTGACTCATCGGCGCGTTCAGTAATTGGCATATTTTCGGTATAAAAAGTCGTAATTTCAAACTGCGAATACGTGTAGAGAGCCAGAACTTGGCTCCAAAATATGGCTCAAGCGTCAAATTTGGGATGTTTATGATATTTTCAAAACTGCAGGGTGGGTTTGGGCCAACTATGACCAATCGCCGCTCTCAGTAATTGGCATATTTTCGGTATAAAATTCGTAATTTCAAACTGCGAATACATGCAGAGAGCAAGAATTTGGCTCCTTAATATGGCCCAAGCGTCGAATTTGAGATGTTTGGGATATTTTGAAAACTGCAGGATGGGTTTGGGCAAAATGTGAACCATCGCTGCTTTCAGTAATTGGCATTTTTTCTGTATAAAAAGTCTTAATTTCAAACTGCGAATACGTGCAGATAGCCAGAATTTGGCTCCAAAATATGCTTCAAGCATCGAATTTGGGATGTTCTTGATATTTTTAAAACTACAGGGAGGGTTTGGGCAAAATGTCACCCATTGCTGATCCCAGTATGTGGCATATATTCGGTATAAATTTCGTAATTTCAAACTGCGAAAACGTGACGAGAGCCAGAATTTGGCTCCAAAATATGGCTCAAGCGTCGAATTTGGGACGTTTGAGATATTTTGAAAACTGCAGGGAGGGCTTGGGCAAAATGTGATCCATCGCCGCTTCTCAGTAATTGGCATTTTTCTGTATAAAAAGTCGTAATTTCAAACTGCGAATACGTACAGAGAGCCAAAACTTGGCTGCAAAATATGGTTCAAGCATCGAATTTGGGATGTTTGGGATATTTTCAAAACTGCAGGGTGGGTTTGGGCAAACTGTGACCCATCGCCGCTCTCAGTAATTGGCATATTTTCGGTAAAAAAATTCGTAATTTCATACTGCGAATGCATGCAGAGAGACAGAATTTGGCTCCTTAATATGGCTCAAACGTCGAATTTGGGATGTTTGGGATATTTTGAAAACTGCAGGGAGGGTTTGGGCAAAATTTGATCCATCGCCGCTTTCAGTAATTGGCATTTTTTCTGTATAAAAAGTCGTAATTTCAAACTGCGAATACATGCAGAGAGTCAGAATTTGACTCCAAAATATGGTTCGAGCGTCGAATTTGGGATGTTTGTGATATTTTTAAAACTGCAGGGAGGGTTTGGGCAAAAGGTGACCAATCGCTGATCCCAGTAATTGGCATATATTCGGTATAAAAAGTCGTAATTTCAAACGGCGAATACATGCAGAGAGCGAGAATTTTGCTCTAAAATATTGCTCAAGCCTCAAATTTAGGATGTTTGGGATATTTTGAAAACTGCAATGAGGGTTTGGGCAAAATGTGATCCATCGCCGCTTTCAGTAATTAGCATTTTTTCTGTATAAAAATTCGTAATTTCAAACTGCGAATACGTGCAGAGAGCGAGAATTTGGCTCCAAAATATGGTTCAAGGGTCAAGTTTGGGATGTTTGGGATATTTTCAAAACTGCAAGGGGGGATTGGGCAAAATGTGACTCATCGCCGCTTTCAGTATTTAGCATATTTTCGGTATAAAAAGTCGAAATTTCAAACAACGAATACGTGCAGAGAGCCAGAATTTGGCTCCAAAATATGGCTCAAGGGTCGAATTTGGGAGATTTGGGAAATTTTCAGAACTGCAGGGAGGACTTTGGCAAAATGTCACTCATCGGCGCGTTCAGTACTTGGCATTTTTTCTGTATAAAAAGTCGTAATTTCAATCTGCGAATACGTGCAGAGAGCCAGAATTGGACTCTAAAATATGGCTCAAGCATCGAATTTGGGACGTTTGGGATATTTTGAAAACTGCAGGGAGGACTTGGGCAAAATGTCACTCATCGGCGCGTTCCGTACTTGGCATTTTTTCTGTATAAAAAGTCGTAATTTCAATCTGCGAATACGTGATGAGAGCCAGAATTTGGCTCCAAAATAATGTTCAAGCATCGAATTTGGGATGTTTGTGATATTTTTAAAACTGCAGGGATGGTTTGGGCAAAATGTGACCCATCGCTGATCCCAATAATTGGCATATATTCGGTATAAAAAGTCGTAATTTCAAACTGCGAACAAGTGCAGAGAGCTAGAATTTTGATCAAAAATATTGCTCAAGCATCAAATTTGGGTTGTTTGGGATATTTTGAAAACTGCAGGGAGGGTTTGGGCAAAATGTGACTCATCGGCGCCTTCAGTAATTGGCATATTTTCGGTATAAAAATTCGTAATTTCAAACTGCGAATACGTGCAGAGAGCCAGAATTTGGCTCCAAAATATGGCTCAAGGGTCGTATTTGGGATGTTTTGGATATTTTGAAAACTGCAGGGGGTGGTTTGGTCAAAATGAGACTCATCGCCGCTTTCAGTATTTAGCATATTTTCGGTATAAAAAGTCGTAATTTCAAACTGCGAATACGTGCAGAGAGCCAGAATTTGACTCCAAAATATGGCACAAGATTCGAATTTGGGATGTTTTGGATATTTTGAAAACTGCAGAGGGGGCTTGGGCAAAATGTGATCCATCGCCGCTTTCAGTAACTGGCCTATTATCGGTATAAAAAGTCGTACATTCAAACTGTGAATACGTGCAGAGAGCCAGAATTTGACTCTAAAATATGGTTCAAAGGTCAAATTGGGATGTTTGGGATATTTTGAAAACTGCAGGGAGGACTTGGGCAAAATGTGACTCATCGGCGCGTTCAGTAATTGGCATATTTTTGGTATAAAAAGTCGTAATTTCAAACTGCGAATACGTGTAGAGAGCCAGAACTTGGCTCCAAAATATGGCTCAAGCGTTAAATTTGGGATGTTTATGATATTTTCAAAACTGCAGGGTGGGTTTGGGCAAACTATGACCAATCGCCGCTCTCAGTAATTGGCATATTTTCGGTATAAA
This sequence comes from Procambarus clarkii, assembly GCF_040958095.1. Lineage (NCBI taxonomy): Eukaryota > Metazoa > Arthropoda > Malacostraca > Decapoda > Cambaridae > Procambarus > Procambarus clarkii. The sequence continues at coordinate 24,186,256 of NC_091157.1, read as the reverse complement.
ATTCGTAATTTCAAACTGCGAATACATGCAGAGAGCAAGAATTTGGCTCCTTAATATGGCCCAAGCGTCGAATTTGAGATGTTTGGGATATTTTGAAAACTGCAGGATGGGTTTGGGCAAAATGTGATCCATCGCTGCTTTCAGTAATTGGCATTTTTTCTGTATAAAAAGTCTTAATTTCAAACTGCGAATAAGTGCAGAGAGCCAGAATTTGGCTCCAAAATATGCTTCAAGCATCGAATTTGGGATGTTCTTGATATTTTTAAAACTACAGGGAGGGTTTGGGCAAAATGTGACCCATTGCTGATCCCAGTAATTGGCATATATTCGGTATAAAGTTCGTAATTTCAAACTGCGAAAACGTGCCTAGAGCCAGAATTTGCCTCCAAAATATGGCTCAAGCGTCGAATTTGGGACGTTTGAGATATTTTGAAAACTGCAGGGAGGGCTTGGGCAAAATGTGATCCATCGCCGCTTTCAGTAACTGGCATTTTTCTGCATAAAAAGTTGTAATTTCAAACTGCGAATACGTACAGAGAGCCAGAACTTGGCTGCAAAATATGTTTCAAGCATCGAATTTAGGATGTTTGGGATATTTTCAAAACTGCAGAGTGGGTTTGGGCAAACTGTGACCGATCGCCGCTCTCAGTAATTGGCATATTTTCGGTATAAAATTCGTAATTTCAAACTGCGAATGCATGCAGAGAGACAGAATTTGGCTCCTTAATATGGCTCAAACGTCGAATTTGGGATGTTTGGGATATTTTGAAAACTGCAGGGAGGGTTTCGGCAAAATTTGATCCATCGCCGCTTTCAGTAATTGGCATTTTTTCTGTATAAAAAGTCGTAATTTCAAACTGCGAATACGTGCAGAAAGTCAGAATTTGACTCCAAAATATGGTTCGAGCGTCGAATTTGGGATGTTTGTGATATTTTTAAATTTGCAGGGAGGGTTTGGGCAAAATGTGACCAATCGCTGATCCCAGTAATTGGCATATATTCGGTATAAAAAGTCGTAATTTCAAACGGCGAATACGTGCAGAGAGCGAGAATTTTGCTCTAAAATATTGCTCAAGCCTAAAATTTGGGATGTTTGGGAAATTTTGAAAACTGCAGGGAGGGTTTGGGCAAAATGTGACTCATCGGCGCCGTCAGTAATTGGCATATTTTCGGTATAAAAATTCGTAATTTCAAACTGCGAATACGTGCAGAGAGCCAGAATTTGGCTCCAAAATATGGCTCAAGGGTCGTATTTGGGATGTTTTAGATATTTTGAAAACTGCAGGGGGTGGTTTGGTCAAAATGAGACTCATCGCCGCTTTCAGTATTTAGCATATTTTCGGTATAAAAAGTCGTAATTTCAAACTGCGAATACGTGCAGAGAGCCAGAATTTGACTCCAAAATATGTCACAAGATTCGAATTTGGGATGTTTTGGATATTTTGAAAACTGCAGGGGGGGCTTGGGCAAAATGTGATCCATCGCCGCTTTCAGTAACTGGCCTATTTTCGGTATAAAAAGTCGTAGATTCAAACTGCGAATACGTGCAGAGAGCCAGAATTTGACTCTAAAATATGGTTCAAGGGTCAAATTGGGATGTTTGGGATATTTTGAAAACTGCAGGGAGGACTTGGGCAAAATGTGACTCATCGGCGCGTTCAGTAATTGGCATATTTTTGGTATAAAAAGTCGTAATTTCAAACTGCGAATACGTGTAGAGAGCCAGAACTTGGCTCCAAAATATGGCTCAAGCGTCAAATTTTAGATGTTTATGATATTTTCAAAACTGCAGGGTGGGTTTGGGCAAACTATGACCAATCGCCGCTCTCAGTAATTGGCATATTTTCGGTATAAAATTCGTAATTTCAAACTGCGAATACATGCAGAGAGCAAGAATTTGGCTCCTTAATATGGCTCAAACGTCGAATTTGGGATGTTTGGGATATTTTGAAAACTGCAGGGAGGGCTTGGGCAAAATGTGATCCATCGCTGCTTTCAGTAATTGGCATTTTTTCTGTATAAAAATTCGTAATTTCAAACTGCGAATACGTGCAGAGAGTCAGAATTTGACTCCAAAATATGGTTCGAGCGTCGAATTTGGGATGTTTGTGATATTTTTAAATTTGCAGGGAGTGTTTGGGCAAAATGTGACCAATCGCTGATCCCAGTAATTGGCATATATTCGGTATAAAAAGTTGTAATTTCAAACGGCGAATACGTGCAGAGAGTGAGAATTTTGCTCTAAAATATTGCTCAAGCCTCAAATTTGGGATGTTTGGGATATTTTGAAAACTGCAGGGAGGGTTTGGGCAAAATGTGATCCATCGCCGCTTTCAGTAATTAGCATTTTTTCTGTATAAAAATTCGTAATTTCAAACTGCGAATACGTGCAGAGAGCGAGAATTTGGCTCCAAAATATGGTTCAATGGTCAAATTTGGGATGTTTGGGATATTTTGAAAACTGGAGGGAGGGTTTGGGCAAAATGTGACTCATCGGCACGTTCAGTAATTGGCATATTTTCGGTATAAAAAGTCGTAATTTCAAACTGCGAATACGTCTAGAGAGCCAGAATTTGGCTCCAAAATATGGCTCAAGGGTCGAATTTGGGATGTTTGGGATATTTTCAAAACTGCAGGGGGGGGGGATTGGGCAAAATGTGACTCATCGCCGCTTTCAGTATTTAGCATATTTTCGGTATGAAAAGTCGAAATTTCAAACTTCGAATACGTGCAGAGAGCCAGAATTTGGCTCCAAAATATGGCTCAAGGGTCGAATTTGGGAGATTTGGGATATTTTCAGAACTGCAGGGTTGGTTTGGGCAAACTGTGACCCATCGCCGCTCTCTGTAATTGGCATATTTTCGGTATAAAATTCGTAATATCAAACTGCGAAAACGTGCCGAGAGCCAGAATTTGGCTCCAAAATATGGCTCAAGCGTCGAATTTGGGACGTTTGGGATATTTTGAAAACTGCAGGGAGGGTTTGGGCAAAATGTGACCAATCGCTGATCATAGTAATTTGCATATATTCGATATAAAAAGTCGTAATTTCAAACTGCGAATACGTGCAGAGAGCGAGAATTTTGCTCTAAAATATTGCTCAAGCCTCAAATTTGGGAGATTTGGGATATTTTCAGAACTGCAGGGTGGGTTTGGGCAAACTGTGACCCATCGCCGCTCTCTGTAATTGGCATATTTTCGGTATAAAATTCGTAATATCAAACTGCGAAAACGTGCCGAGAGCCAGAATTTGGCTCCAAAATATGGCTCAAGCGTCGAATTTGGGACGTTTGGGATATTTTGAAAACTGCAGGGAGAACTTGGGCAAAATGTCACTCATCGGCGCGTTCAGTACTTGGCATTTTTTCTGTATAAAAAGTCGTAATTTCAATCTGCGAATACGTGCTGAGAGCCAGAATTAGGCTCCAAAATAATGTTCAAGCATCGAATTTGGGATGTTTGTGATATTTTTAAAACTGCAGGGATGGTTTGGGCAAAATTTGACCCATCGCTGATCCCAATAATTGGCATATATTCGGTATAAAAAGTCGTAATTTCAAACTGCGAACAAGTGTAGAGAGCTAGAATTTTGATCAAAAATATTGCTCAAACGTCAAATTTGCGTTGTTTGGGATATTTTGAAAACTGCAGGGAGGGTTTGGGCAAAATGTTACTCATCGGCGCCTTCAGTAATTGGCATATTTTCGGTATAAAAATTCGTAATTTCAAACTGCGAATACGTGCAGAGAGCCAGAATTTGGCTCCAAAATATGGCTCAAGGGTCGTATTTGGCATGTTTTGGATATTTTGAAAACTGCAGGGGGTGGTTTGGTCAAAATGAGACTCATCGCCGCTTTCAGTATATAGCATATTTTCGGTATAAAAAGTCGTAATTTCAATCTGCGAATACGTGCATAGAGCCCGAATTTGACTCCAAAATATGGCAGAAGATTCGAATTTGGGATGTTTTGGATATTTTGAAAACTGCAGGGGGGGCTTGGGCAAAATGTGATCTATCGCCGCTTTCAGTAAGTGGCATATTTTCGGTATAAAAATTCGTAATTTCATACTGCGAATGCGTGCACAGAGCCAGAATTTGTCTCCAAAATATGGTTCAAGGGTCAAATTTGGGATGTTTGGGATATTTTGAAAACTGCAGGGAGGACTTGGGCAAAATGTCACTCATCGGCGCGTTCAGTACTTGGCATTTTTTCTGTATAAAAAGTCGTAATTTCAATCTGCGAATAAGTACAGAGAGCCAGAATTTTGCTCCAAAATAATGTTCAAGCGTCGAATTTGGGATGTTTGTGATATTTTTAAAACTGCAGTAATGGTTTGGGCAAAATCTGACCTATCGCTGATCCCAATAATTGGCATATATTCGGTATAAAAATCGTAATTTCAAACTGCGAATACGTGCAGAGAACCAGAATTTTGATCAAAAATATTGCTCAAGCGTCAAATTTGGGATGTTTGGGATATTTTGAAAACTGCAGGGTGGGTTTGGGCAAAATGTGACTCATCGGCGCCTTCAGTAATTGGCATATTTTCGGTATAAAAATTCGTAATTTCAAAATGCGAATACGTGCAGAGAGCCAGAATTTGGCTCCAAAATATGGCTCAAGGGTCGGATTTGGGATGTTTTGGACATTTTAAGAACTGCAGGGGGGGGGGGTTTGGTCAAAATTTGCCTCATCGCCGTTTTCAGTATTTAGCATATTTTCGGTGTAAAAAGTCGTAATTTCAAACTGCGAATACGTGCAGAGGGCCAGAATTTGACTCCAAAATATGGCACAAGAGTCGAATTTGGGATGTTTGGGATATTTCGAAAACTGCAGGCGGGGTTTGGGCAAAATGTGATCTATCGCCGCTTTCAGTAACTGGCATATTTTCGGTATAATAAGTTGTAACTTCAAACTGCGAATCCGTGCAGAGAGCCAGAATTTGGCTCCAAAATATGGTTCAAGGGTCAAATTTGGGATGTTTGGGATATTTTGAAAACTGCAGGGAGGACTTGGGCAAAATGTGACTCATCAGCGCGTTCAGTAATTGGCATATTTTCGGTATAAAATTCGTAATTTCAAACTGCGAAAACGTGCCGAGAGCCAGAATTTGGCTCCTTAATATGGCTCAAACGTCGAATTTGGGATGTTTGGGATATTTTAAAAACTGCAGGGAGGGTTTGGGCAAAATGTGATCCATCGCCGCTTTCAGTAATTGGCATTTTTTCTGTATAAAAAGTCGTAATTTCAAACTGCGAATACGTGCAGAGAGCCAGAATTTGGCTCCAAAATATGGTTCGAGCGTCGAATTTGGGATGTTTGTGATATTTTTAAAACTGCAGGGAGGGTTTGGGCAAAATGTGACCAATCGCTGATCATAGTAATTTGCATATATTCGATATAAAAAGTCGTAATTTCAAACTGCGAATACGTGCAGAGAGCGAGAATTTTGCTCTAAAATATTGCTCAAGCCTCAAATTTGGGATGTTTGGGATATTTTGAAAACTGCAGGGAGGGTTTGGGCAAAATGTGACTCATCAGCGCGTTCAGTAATTGGCATATTTTCGGTATAAAATTCGTAATTTCAAACAGCGAAAACGTGCCGAGAGCCAGAATTTGGCTCCAAAATATGGCTGAAGCGTCGAATTTGGGACGTTTGGGATATTTTGAAAACTGCTGGGAGGACATGGGCAAAATGTCACTCATCGGCGCGTTCAGTACTTGGCATTTTTTCTGTATAAAAAGTCGTAATTTCAATCTGCGAATGCGTGCAGAGAGCCAGAATTTGGCTCCAAAATAATATTCAAGCGTCGAATTTGGGATGTTTGTGATATTTTTAAAACTGCATGGATAGTTTGGGCAAAATGTGAGCCATCGCTTATCCCAATAATTGGCATATATTCGGTATAAAAAGTCGTAATTTCAAACTGCGAATACGTGCAGAGAGCCAGAATTTTGATCAAAAATATTGCTCAAGCGTCAAATTTGGGATGTTTGGGATATTTTGAAAACTGCAGGGAGGATTTGGGCAAAATGTGACTCATCGGCGCCTTCAGTAATTGGCATATTTTCGGTATAAAAATTCGTAATTTCAAACTGCGAATACGTGCAGAGAGCTAGAATTTGGCTCCAAAATATGGCTCAAGGGTCGGATTTGGGATGTTTTGGACATTTTAAGAACTGCAGGGGGGGGGTTTGGTCAAAATTTGCCTCATCGCCGTTTTCAGTATTTAGCATATTTTCGGTGTAAAAAGTCGTAATTTCAAACTACGAATACGTGCAGAGGGCCAGAATTTGACTCCAAAATATGGCACAAGAGTCGAATTTGGGATGTTTGGGATATTTCGAAAACTGCAGGCGGGGTTTGGGCAAAATGTGATCCATCGCCGCTTTCAGTAATTGGCATTTTTTCTGTATAAAAAGTCGTAATTTTAAACTGCGAATACGTGCAGAGAGCCAGAATTTGGCTCCAAAATATGGTTCGAGCGTCGAATTTGGGATGTTTGTGATATTTTTAAAACTGCAGGGAGGGTTTGCGCAAAATGTGACCAATCGCTGATCATAGTAATTTGCATATATTCGATATAAAAAGTCGTAATTTCAAACTGCGAATACGTGCTGAGAGCGAGAATTTTGCTCTAAAATATTGCTCAAGCCTCAAATTTGGGATGTTTGGGATATTTTGAAAACTGCAGGGAGGGTTTGGGCAAAATGTCTCATCAGCGCGTTCAGTAATTGGCATATTTTCGGTATAAAATTCGTAATTTCAAACTGCGAAAACGTGCCGAGAGCGTGAATTTGGCTCCAAAATATGGCTGAAGCGTCGAATTTGGGACGGTTGGGATATTTTGAAAACTGCTGGGAGGACATGGGCAAAATGTCACTCATCGGCGCGTTCAGTACTTGGCATTTTTTCTGTATATAAAGTCGTAATTTCAATCTGCGAATGCGTGCAGAGAGCCAGAATTTGGCTCCAAAATAATATTCAAGCGTCGAATTTGGGATGTTTGTGATATTTTTAAAACTGCAGGGATAGTTTGGGCAAAATGTGAGCCATCGATTATCCCAATAATTGGCATATATTCGGTATAAAAAGTCGTAATTTCAAACAGCGAATACGTGCAGAGAGCTAGAATTTTGATCAAAAATATTGCTCAAGCGTCAAATTTGGGTTGTTTGGGATATTTTGAAAACTGCAGGGAGGGTTTTGGCAAAATGTGACTCATCGGCGCCTTCAGTAATTGGCATATTTTCGGTATAAAAATTCGGAATTTCAAACTGCGAATACGTGCAGAGAGCCAGAACTTGGCTCCAAAATATGGCTCAAGCGTCAAATTTGGGATGTTTATGATATTTTCAAAACTGCAGGGTGGGTTTGGGCAAACTGTGACCAATCGCCGCTCTCAGTAATTGGCATATTTTCGGTATAAAATTCGTAATTTCAAACTGCGAATACATGCAGAGAGCAAGAATTTGGCTCCTTAATATGACCCAAGCGTCGAATTTGAGATGTTTGGGATATTTTGAAAACTTCAGGATAGGTTTGGGCAAAATGTGATCCATCGCTGCTTTCAGTAATTGGCATTTTTTCTGTATAAAAAGTCTTAATTTCAAACTGCAAATACGTGCAGAGAGCCAGAATTTGGCTCCAAAATACGCTTCAAGCATCGAATTTGGGATGTTCTTGATATTTTTGAAACTACAGGGAGGGGTTGGGCAAAATGTGACCCATTGCTGATCCCAGAAATTGGCATATATTCGGCATAAAGTTCGTAATTTCAAACTGCGAAAACGTGCCGAGAGCCAGAATTTGGCTCCAAAATAAGGCTCAAGCGTCGAATTTGGGACGTTTGGGATATTTTGAAAACTGCAGGGAGAACTTGGGCAAAATGTCACTCATCGGCGCGTTCAGTACTTGGCATTTTTTCTGTATAAAAAGTCGTAATTTCAATCTGCGAATACGTGCTGAGAGCCAGAATTAGGCTCCAAAATAATGTTCAAGCATCGAATTTGGGATGTTTGTGATATTTTTAAAACTGCAGGGATGGTTTGGGCAAAATGTGACCCATCGCTGATCCCAATAATTGGCGTATATTCGGTATAAAAAGTCGTAATATCAAACTGCGAACAAGTGCAGAGAGCTAGAATTTTGATCAAAAATATTGCTCAAGCGTAAAATTTGCGTTGTTTGGGATATTTTGAAAACTGCAGGGAGGGTTTGGGCAAAATGTGATCCATCGCCGCTTTCAGTAATTGGCATTTTTTCTGTATAAAAAGTCGTAATTTCACACTGCAAATACAGGCAGAGAGCCAGAATTTTACTCCAAAATATGGTTCGAGCGTCGAATTTGGGATGTTTGTGATATTTTTAAAACTGCTGGGAGGACATGGGCAAAATGTCACTCACCGGCGCCTTCAGTAATTGGCATATTTTCGGTATAAAAATTCGTAATTTCAAACTGCGAGTACGTGCAGAGAGCCAGAATTTGGCTCCAAAATATGGCTGAAGCGTCGAATTTGGGACGTTTGGGATATTTTGAAAACTGCTGGGAGGACATGGGCAAAATGTCACTCACCGGCGCGTTCAGTACTTGGCATTTTTTCTGTAAAAAAAGTCGTAATTTCAATCTGCGAATGCGTGCAGAGAGCCAGAATTTGGCTCCAAAATATTGTTCAAGCTTCGAATTTGGGATGTTTGTGATATTTTTAAATCTGCAGGGATGATTTGGGCAAAATGTGAGCCATCGCTTATCCCAATAATTGGCATATATTCGGTATAAAAAGTCGTATTTTCAAACTGCGAATACGTGCAGAGAGCTAGAATTTTGACCAAAAATATTGCTCAAGCGTCAAATTTGGGTTGTTTGGGATATTTTGAAAACTGCAGGGAGGGTTTGGGCAAAATGTGACTCATCGGCGCCTTCAGTAATTGGCATATTTTCGATATAAAAATTCGGAATTTCAAACTGCGAATACGTGCAGAGAGCCAGAACTTGGCTCCAAAATATGGCTCAAGCGTCAAATTTGGGATGTTTATGATATTTTCAAAACTGCAGGGTGGGTTTGGGCAAACTGTGACCAATCGCCGCTCTCAGTAATTGGCATATTTTCGGTATAAAATTCGTAATTTCAAACTGCGAATACATGCAGAGAGCAAGAATTTGGCTCCTTAATATGGCCCAAGCGTCGAATTTGAGATGTTTGGGATATTTTGAAAACTGCAGGATAGGTTTGGGCAAAATGTGATCCATCGCTGCTTTCAGTAATTGGCATATATTCGGTATAAAGTTCGTAATTTCAAACTGCGAAAACGTGCCGAGAGCCAGAATTTGGCTCCAAAATATGGCTCAAGCGTCGAATTTGGGACGTTTGAGATATTTTGAAAACTGCAGGGAGGGCTTGGGCAAAATGTGATCCATCGCCGCTTTCAGTAACTGGCATTTTTCTGTATAAAAAGTCGTAATTTCAAACTGCGAATACGTACAGAGAGCCAGAACCTGGCTGCAAAATATGGCTCAAGCATTGAATATGGGATGTTTGTGATATTTTTAAAACTGCAGGGATGGTTTGGGCAAAATGTGACGCATCGCTGATCCCAATAATTGGCATATATTCGGTATAAAAAGTCGTAATTTTAAACTGCGAATACGTGCAGAGAGCCAGAATTTTGATCAAAAATATTGCTCAAGCGTCAAATTTGGATGTTTGGAATATTTTGAAAACTGCAGGGAGGGTTTGGGCAAAATGTGACTCATCGGCGCCTTCAGAAATTGGCATATTTTCGGTATAAAAATTCGTAATTTCAAACAGCGAATACGTGCAGGGAGCCAGAATTTGGCTCGAAAATATGGCTCAAGGGTCGGATTTGGGATGTTTTCGATATTTTGAAAACTGCAGGGGGGGGGGGAGTTTGGTCAAAATGTGACTCATCGCCGCTATCAGTATTTAGCATATTTTCGGTATAAAAATTCGTAATATCAAACTGCGAATACGTGTAGAGAGCGAGAATTTTGCTCTAAAATATTGCTCAAGCCCCAAATTTGGGAAGTTTGGGATATTTTGAAAACTGCAGGGGGGGGGGGGGTTGGGCAAAATGTGATCCATCGCCGCTTTCAGTAACTGGCATATTTTCGGTATAAAAAGTCGTAATTTCAAACTGTGAATACATGCAAAGAGCCAGAATTTGGCTCCAAAATATGGCTCAATGGTCGAATTTGGGATGTTTGGGATATTTTCAAATCTGCAGGGGGGGATTGGGCAAAATGTGACTCAACGCCGCTTTCAGTATTTGGCATATTTTCGGTATAAAAAGTCGAAATTTCAAACGTCGAATACGTGCAGAGAGCCAGAATTTGGTTCCAAAATATGGCTCAAGGGTCGAATTTGGGAGATTTGGGATATTTTTAGAACTGCAGGGTGGGTTTGGGCAAACTGTGACCCATCGCCGCTCTCAGTAATTGGCCTATTTTCGGTATAAAATTCGTAATTTCAAACTGCGAAAACGTGCTGAGAGCCAGAATTTGGCTCCAAAATATGGCTCAAGCGTTGAATTTGGGACGTTTGGGATATTTTGAAAACTGCAGAGAGGACTTGGGCAAAATGTCACTCATCGGCGCGTTCAGTACTTGGCATTTTTTCTGTATAAAAAGTCGTAATTTCAATCAGCGAATACGTGCAGAGAGCCAGAATTTAGCTCCAAAATAATGTTCAATCGTCGAATTTGGGATGTTTGTGATATTTTTAAAACTGCAGGGATGGTTTGGGCAAAATGTGACCCATCGCTGATCCCAATAGTTGGCATATATTCGGTATAAAAATTCGTAATTTCAAACTGCGAATACGGGCACAGAGCCAGAATTTTGATCAAAAGTATTGCTCAAGCGTCAAATTTGGGATGTTTGGGATATTTTGAAAACTGCAGGGAGGGTTTTGGCAAAACGTGACTCATCGGCGCCTTCAGTAATTGGCATATTTTCGGTATAAAAAGTCGTAATTTCAAACTGCGAATACGTGCAGAGAGCCAGAACTTGGCTCCAAAATATGGCTCAAGCGTCAAATTTGGGATGTTTATGATATTTTCAAAACTACAGGGTGGGTTTGGGCAAACTGTGACCAATCGCCGCTCTCAGTAATTGGTATATTTTCGGTATAAAATTCGTAATTTCAAACTGCGAATACATGCAGAGAGCAAGAATTTGGCTCCTTAATATGGCCCAAGCGTCGAATTTGAGATGTTTGGGATATTTTGAAAACTGCAGGGTGGATTTGGGCAAAATGTGATCCATCGCTGCTTTCAGTAATTGGCATTTTTTCTGTATAAAAAGTCTTAATTTCAAACTGCGAATACGTGCAGAGAGCCAGAATTTGGCTCCAAAATATGCTTCAAGCATCGAATTTGGGATGTTCTTGATATTTTTAAAACTACAGGGAGGGTTTGGGCAAAATGTGACCTATTGCTGATCCCAGTAATTGGCATATATTCGGTTTAAAGTTCGTAATTTCGAACTGCGAAAACGTGCCGAGAGCCAGAATTTGGCTCCAAAATATGGCTCAAGCGTCGAATTTGGGACGTTTGAGATATTTTGAAAACTGCAGGGAGGGCTTGGGCAAAATGTGATCCATCGCCGCTTTCAGTAACTGGCATTTTTCTGTATAAAAAGACGTAATTTCAAACTGCGAATACGTACAGAGAGCCAGAACTTGGCTGCAAAATATGGCTCAAGCATCGAATTTGGGATGTTTTGGATATTTTCAAAACTGCAGGGTGGGTTTGGGCAAACTGTGACCCATCGCCGCTCTCAGTAATTGACATATTTTAGGTATAAAATATCGTAATTTCAAACTGCGAATACTTGCAGAGAGCGAGAATTTGGCTCCAAAATATGGTTCAAGGGTCAAATTTGGGATGTTTGGGATATTTTGAAAACTGGAGGGATGGTTTGGGCAAAATGTGACTCATCGGCGCGGTCAATAATTGGCATACGTTCGGTATAAAAAGTCGTAATTTCAAACTGCAAACACGTGCAGAGAGCCAGAATTTGACTCCAAAATATGGTTCGAGCGTCGTATTTGGGATGTTTGTGATATTTTTAAAACTGCAGGGAGGGTTTGGGCAAAATGTGATCCATCGCCGCTTTCAGTAACTGGCATATTTGCGGTATAAAATGTCGTAATTTCAAACTGCAAATACAGGCAGAGAGCCAGAATTTTACTCCAAAATATGGTTCGAGCGTCGAATTTGGGATGTTTGTGATATTTTTAAAACTGCAGGGAGGGTTTTGGCAAAATGTGACCAATCGCTGATCCCAGTAATTGGCATATATTCGCTATAAAAAGTCGTAATTTCAATCTGCGAATACGTGCAGAGAGCGAGAATTTTGCTCTAAAATATTGCTCAAGCCTCAAATTGGGGATGTTTGGGATTTTTTGAAAACTGCAGGGGGGGTTTGGGCAAAATGTGATCCATCGCCGCTTTCAGTAACAGGCATATTTTCGGTATAAAAAGTCGTAATTTCAAACTGCGAATACGTGCAGAGAGCCAGAATTTGGCTCCAAAATATGGCTCAAGGGTCAAATTTGGGATGTTTGGGATATTTTGAAAACTGGAGGGAGGGTTTGGGCAAAATGTGACTCATCGGCGCGTTCAGTAAATGGCATATTTTCGGTATAAAAAGTCGTAATTTCAAACTGCGAATACGTGCAGAGAGCCAGAATTTTGCTCCAAAATATGGCTCAAGGGTCGAATTTGGGATGTTTGGGATATTTTCAAAATTGCAGAGGGGGGGCTTGGGCCAAATGTGACTCATCGTCGCTTTCAGTATTTGGCATATTTTCGGTATAAAAAGTCGAAATTTCAAACTTCGAATACGTGCAGAGAGCCATAATTTGGCTCTAAAATATGGCTCAAGGGTCGAATTTTGGAGATTTGTGATATTTTTAGAACTGCAGGGTGGGTTTGGGCAAACTGTTACCCATCGCCGCTCTCAGTAATTGGCATATTTTCGGTATAAAATTCATAATTTAAAACTGCGAAAACGTGCCGAGAGCCAGAATTTGGCTCCAAAATATGGCTCAAGCGTTGAATTTGGGACGTTTGGGTTATTTTGAAAACTGCAGGGAGGACTTGGGCAAAATGTCACTCATCGGCGCGTTCAGTACTTGGCATTTTTTCTGTATAAAAAGTCGTAATTTCAATCTGCGAATAAGTGCAGAGAGCCAGAATTTAGCTCCAAAATAATGTTCAAGCGTCGAATTTGGGATGTTTGTGATATTTTTAAAACTGCAGTAATGGTTTGGGCAAAATCTGACCTATCGCTGATCCCAATAATTGGCATATATTCGGTATAAAAAGTCGTAATTTCAAACTGCGAATACGTGCAGAGAGCCAGAATTTTGATCAAAAATATTGCTCAAGCGTCAAATTTGGGATGTTTGGGATATTTTGAAAACTGCAGGGAGGGTTTGGGCAAAATGTGACTCATCGGCGCCTTCAGTAATTGGCATATTTTCGGTATAAAAATTCGTAATTTCAAACTGCGAGTACGTGCAGAGAGCCAGAATTTGGCACCAAAATATGGCTCAAGGGTCGGATTTGGGATGTTTTGGATATTTTGAAAACTGCAGAGAGGACTTGGGCAAAATGTCACTCATCGGCGCGTTCAGTACTTGGCATTTTTTCTGTATAAAAAGTCGTAATTTCAATCAGCGAATACGTGCAGAGAGCCAGAATGAATTTAGCTCCAAAATAATGTTCAATCGTCGAATTTGGGATGTTTGTGATATTTTTAAAACTGCAGGGATGGTTTGGGCAAAATGTGACCCATCGCTGATCCCAATAGTTGGCATATATTCGGTATAAAAATTCGTAATTTCAAACTGCGAATACGGGCACAGAGCCAGAATTTTGATCAAAAGTATTGCTCAAGCGTCAAATTTGGGATGTTTGGGATATTTTGAAAACTGCAGGGAGGGTTTTGGCAAAACGTGACTCATCGGCGCCTTCAGTAATTGGCATATTTTCGGTATAAAAAGTCGTAATTTCAAACTGCGAATACGTGCAGAGAGCCAGAACTTGGCTCCAAAATATGGCTCAAGCGTCAAATTTGGGATGTTTATGATATTTTCAAAACTACAGGGTGGGTTTGGGCAAACTGTGACCAATCGCCGCTCTCAGTAATTGGTATATTTTCGGTATAAAATTCGTAATTTCAAACTGCGAATAAATGCAGAGAGCAAGAATTTGGCTCCTTAATATGGCCCAAGCGTCGAATTTGAGATGTTTGGGATATTTTGAAAACTGCAGGGTGGATTTGGGCAAAATGTGATCCATCGCTGCTTTCAGTAATTGGCATTTTTTCTGTATAAAAAGTCTTAATTTCAAACTGCGAATACGTGCAGAGAGCCAGAATTTGGCTCCAAAATATGCTTCAAGCATCGAATTCGGGATGTTCTTGATATTTTTAAAACTACAGGGAGGGTTTGGCCAAAATGTGACCCATTGCTGATCCCAGTAATTGGCATATATTCGGTTTAAAGTTCGTAATTTCGAACTGCGAAAACGTGCCGAGAGCCAGAATTTGGCTCCAAAATATGGCTCAAGCGTCGAATTTGGGACGTTTGAGATATTTTGAAAACTGCAGGGAGGGCTTGGGCAAAATGTGATCCATCGCCGCTTTCAGTAACTGGCATTTTTCTGTATAAAAAGACGTAATTTCAAACTGCGAATACGTACAGAGAGCCAGAACTTGGCTGCAAAATATGGCTCAAGCATCGAATTTGGGATGTTTTGGATATTTTCAAAACTGCAGGGTGGGTTTGGGCAAACTGTGACCCATCGCCGCTCTCAGTAATTGGCATATTTTAGGTATAAAATATCGTAATTTCAAACTGCGAATACGTGCAGAGAGCGAGAATTTGGCTCCAAAATATGGTTCAAGGGTCAAATTTGGGATGTTTGGGATATTTTGAAAACTGGAGGGATGGTTTGGGCAAAATGTGACTCATCGGCGCGGTCAATAATTGGCATACGTTCGGTATAAAAAGTCGTAATTTCAAACTGCAAACACGTGCAGAGAGCCAGAATTTGACTCCAAAATATGGTTCGAGCGTCGTATTTGGGATGTTTGTGATATTTTTAAAAATGCAGGGAGGGTTTGGGCAAAATGTGATCCATCGCCGCTTTCAGTAACTGGCATATTTGCGGTATAAAATGTCGTAATTTCAAACTGCAAATACAGGCAGAGAGCCAGAATTTTACTCCAAAATATGGTTCGAGCGTCGAATTTGGGATGTTTGTGATATTTTTAAAACTGCAGGGAGGGTTTGGGCAAAATGTGACCAATCGCTGATCCCAGTAATTGGCATATATTCGCTATAAAAAGTCGTAATTTCAATCTGCGAATACGTGCAGAGAGCGAGAATTTTGCTCTAAAATATTGCTCAAGCCTCAAATTGGGGATGTTTGGGATTTTTTGAAAACTGCAGGGGGGGTTTGGGCAAAATGTGATCCATCGCCGCTTTCAGTAACAGGCAAATTTTCGGTATAAAAAGTCGTAATTTCAAACTGCGAATACGTGCAGAGAGCCAGAATTTGGCTCCAAAATATGGCTCAAGGGTCAAATTTGGGATGTTTGGGATATTTTGAAAACTGGAGGGAGGGTTTGGGCAAAATGTGACTCATCGGCGCGTTCAATAAATGGCATATTTTCGGTATAAAAAGTCGTAATTTCAAACTGCGAATACGTGCACAGAGCCAGAATTTTGCTCCAAAATATCTCTCAAGGGTCGAATTTGGGATGTTTGGGATATTTTCAAAATTGCAGAGGGGGGGGCTTGGGCCAAATCTGTCTCATCGCCGCTTTCAGTATTTGGCATATTTTCGGTATAAAAAGTCGAAATTTCAAACTTCGAATACGTGCAGAGAGCCATAATTTGGCTCTAAAATATGGCTCAAGGGTCGAATTTTGGAGATTTGTGATATTTTTAGAACTGCAGGGTGGGTTTGGGCAAACTGTTACCCATCGCCGCTCTCAGTAATTGGCATATTTTCGGTATAAAATTCATAATTTAAAACTGCGAAAACGTGCCGAGAGCCAGAATTTGGCTCCAAAATATGGCTCAAGCGTTGAATTTGGGACGTTTGGGTTATTTTGAAAACTGCAGGGAGGACTTGGGCAAAGTGTCACTCATCGGCGCGTTCAGTACTTGGCATTTTTTCTGTATAAAAAGTCGTAATTTCAATCTGCGAATAAGTGCAGAGAGCCAGAATTTAGCTCCAAAATAATGTTCAAGCGTCGAATTTGGGATGTTTGTGATATTTTTAAAACTGCAGTAATGGTTTGGGCAAAATCTGACCTATCGCTGATCCCAATAATTGGCATATATTCGGTATAAAAAGTCGTAATTTCAAACTGCGAATACGTGCAGAGAGCCAGAATTTTGATCAAAAATATTGCTCAAGCGTCAAATTTGGGATGTTTGGGATATTTTGAAAACTGCAGGGAGGGTTTGGGCAAAATGTGACTCATCGGCGCCTTCAGTAATTGGCATATTTTCGGTATAAAAATTCGTAATTTCAAACTGCGAGTACGTGCAGAGAGCCAGAATTTGGCACCAAAATATGGCTCAAGGGTCGGATTTGGGATGTTTTGGATATTTTGAAAACTGCAGAGAGGACTTGGGCAAAATGTCACTCATCGGCGCGTTCAGTACTTGGCATTTTTTCTGTATAAAAAGTCGTAATTTCAATCAGCGAATACGTGCAGAGAGCCAGAATTTAGCTCCAAAATAATGTTCAATCGTCGAATTTGGGATGTTTGTGTTATTTTTAAAACTGCAGGGATGGTTTGGGCAAAATGTGACCCATCGCTGATCCCAATAGTTGGCATATATTCGGTATAAAAATTCGTAATTTCAAACTGCGAATACGGGCACAGAGCCAGAATTTTGATCAAAAGTATTGCTCAAGCGTCAAATTTGGGATGTTTGGGATATTTTGAAAACTGCAGGGAGGGTTTTGGCAAAACGTGACTCATCGGCGCCTTCAGTAATTGGCATATTTTCGGTATAAAAAGTCGTAATTTCAAACTGCGAATACGTGCAGAGAGCCAGAACTTGGCTCCAAAATATGGCTCAAGCGTCAAATTTGGGATGTTTATGATATTTTCAAAACTACAGGGTGGGTTTGGGCAAACTGTGACCAATCGCCGCTCTCAGTAATTGGTATATTTTCGGTATAAAATTCGTAATTTCAAACTGCGAATAAATGCAGAGAGCAAGAATTTGGCTCCTTAATATGGCCCAAGCGTCGAATTTGAGATGTTTGGGATATTTTGAAAACTGCAGGGTGGATTTGGGCAAAATGTGATCCATCGCTGCTTTCAGTAATTGGCATTTTTTCTGTATAAAAAGTCTTAATTTCAAACTGCGAATACGTGCAGAGAGCCAGAATTTGGCTCCAAAATATGCTTCAAGCATCGAATTTGGGATGTTCTTGATATTTTTAAAACTACAGGGAGGGTTTGGGCAAAATGTGACCCATTGCTGATCCCAGTAATTGGCATATATTCGGTTTAAAGTTCGTAATTTCGAACTGCGAAAACGTGCCGAGAGCCAGAATTTGGCTCCAAAATATGGCTCAAGCGTCGAATTTGGGACGTTTGAGATATTTTGAAAACTGCAGGGAGGGCTTGGGCAAAATGTGATCCATCGCCGCTTTCAGTAACTGGCATTTTTCTGTATAAAAAGACGTAATTTCAAACTGCGAATACGTACAGAGAGCCAGAACTTGGCTGCAAAATATGGCTCAAGCATCGAATTTGGGATGTTTTGGATATTTTCAAAACTGCAGGGTGGGTTTGGGCAAACTGTGACCCATCGCCGCTCTCAGTAATTGGCATATTTTAGGTATAAAATATCGTAATTTCAAACTGCGAATACGTGCAGAGAGCGAGAATTTGGCTCCAAAATATGGTTCAAGGGTCAAATTTGGGATGTTTGGGATATTTTGAAAACTGGAGGGATGGTTTGGGCAAAATGTGACTCATCGGCGCGGTCAATAATTGGCATACGTTCGGTATAAAAAGTCGTAATTTCAAACTGCAAACACGTGCAGAGAGCCAGAATTTGACTCCAAAATATGGTTCGAGCGTCGTATTTGGGATGTTTGTGATATTTTTAAAAATGCAGGGAGGGTTTGGGCAAAATGTGATCCATCGCCGCTTTCAGTAACTGGCATATTTGCGGTATAAAATGTCGTAATTTCAAACTGCAAATACAGGCAGAGAGCCAGAATTTTACTCCAAAATATGGTTCGAGCGTCGAATTTGGGATGTTTGTGATATTTTTAAAACTGCAGGGAGGGTTTGGGCAAAATGTGACCAATCGCTGATCCCAGTAATTGGCATATATTCGCTATAAAAAGTCGTAATTTCAATCTGCGAATACGTGCAGAGAGCGAGAATTTTGCTCTAAAATATTGCTCAAGCCTCAAATTGGGGATGTTTGGGATTTTTTGAAAACTGCAGGGGGGGTTTGGGCAAAATGTGATCCATCGCCGCTTTCAGTAACAGGCATATTTTCGGTATAAAAAGTCGTAATTTCAAACTGCGAATACGTGCAGAGAGCCAGAATTTGGCTCCAAAATATGGCTCAAGGGTCAAATTTGGGATGTTTGGGATATTTTGAAAACTGGAGGGAGGGTTTGGGCAAAATGTGACTCATCGGCGCGTTCAATAAATGGCATATTTTCGGTATAAAAAGTCGTAATTTCAAACTGCGAATACGTGCAGAGAGCCAGAATTTTGCTCCAAAATATCTCTCAAGGGTCGAATTTGGGATGTTTGGGATATTTTCAAAATTGCAGAGGGGGGGCTTGGGCCAAATCTGACTCATCGCCGCTTTCAGTATTTGGCATATTTTCGGTATAAAAAGTCGAAATTTCAAACTTCGAATACGTGCAGAGAGCCATAATTTGGCTCTAAAATATGGCTCAAGGGTCGAATTTTGGAGATTTGTGATATTTTTAGAACTGCAGGGTGGGTTTGGGCAAACTGTTACCCATCGCCGCTCTCAGTAATTGGCATATTTTCGGTATAAAATTCATAATTTAAAACTGCGAAAACGTGCCGAGAGCCAGAATTTGGCTCCAAAATATGGCTCAAGCGTTGAATTTGGGACGTTTGGGTTATTTTGAAAACTGCAGGGAGGACTTGGGCAAAGTGTCACTCATCGGCGCGTTCAGTACTTGGCATTTTTTCTGTATAAAAAGTCGTAATTTCAATCTGCGAATAAGTGCAGAGAGCCAGAATTTAGCTCCAAAATAATGTTCAAGCGTCGAATTTGGGATGTTTGTGATATTTTTAAAACTGCAGTAATGGTTTGGGCAAAATCTGACCTATCGCTGATCCCAATAATTGGCATATATTCGGTATAAAAAGTCGTAATTTCAAACTGCGAATACGTGCAGAGAGCCAGAATTTTGATCAAAAATATTGCTCAAGCGTCAAATTTGGGATGTTTGGGATATTTTGAAAACTGCAGGGAGGGTTTGGGCAAAATGTGACTCATCGGCGCCTTCAGTAATTGGCATATTTTCGGTATAAAAATTCGTAATTTCAAACTGCGAGTACGTGCAGAGAGCCAGAATTTGGCACCAAAATATGGCTCAAGGGTCGGATTTGGGATGTTTTGGATATTTTGAAAACTGCAGAGAGGACTTGGGCAAAATGTCACTCATCGGCGCGTTCAGTACTTGGCATTTTTTCTGTATAAAAAGTCGTAATTTCAATCAGCGAATACGTGCAGAGAGCCAGAATTTAGCTCCAAAATAATGTTTAATCGTCGAATTTGGGATGTTTGTGATATTTTTAAAACTGCAGGGATGGTTTGGGCAAAATGTGACCCATCGCTGATCCCAATAGTTGGCATATATTCGGTATAAAAATTCGTAATTTCAAACTGCGAATACGGGCACAGAGCCAGAATTTTGATCAAAAGTATTGCTCAAGCGTCAAATTTGGGATGTTTGGGATATTTTGAAAACTGCAGGGAGGGTTTTGGCAAAACGTGACTCATCGGCGCCTTCAGTAATTGGCATATTTTCGGTATAAAAAGTCGTAATTTCAAACTGCGAATACGTGCAGAGAGCCAGAACTTGGCTCCAAAATATGGCTCAAGCGTCAAATTTGGGATGTTTATGATATTTTCAAAACTACAGGGTGGGTTTGGGCAAACTGTGACCAATCGCCGCTCTCAGTAATTGGTATATTTTCGGTATAAAATTCGTAATTTCAAACTGCGAATAAATGCAGAGAGCAAGAATTTGGCTCCTTAATATGGCCCAAGCGTCGAATTTGAGATGTTTGGGATATTTTGAAAACTGCAGGGTGGATTTGGGCAAAATGTGATCCATCGCTGCTTTCAGTAATTGGCATTTTTTCTGTATAAAAAGTCTTAATTTCAAACTGCGAATACGTGCAGAGAGCCAGAATTTGGCTCCAAAATATGCTTCAAGCATCGAATTTGGGATGTTCTTGATATTTTTAAAACTACAGGGAGGGTTTGGGCAAAATGTGACCCATTGCTGATCCCAGTAATTGGCATATATTCGGTTTAAAGTTCGTAATTTCGAACTGCGAAAACGTGCCGAGAGCCAGAATTTGGCTCCAAAATATGGCTCAAGCGTCGAATTTGGGACGTTTGAGATATTTTGAAAACTGCAGGGAGGGCTTGGGCAAAATGTGATCCATCGCCGCTTTCAGTAACTGGCATTTTTCTGTATAAAAAGACGTAATTTCAAACTGCGAATACGTACAGAGAGCCAGAACTTGGCTGCAAAATATGGCTCAAGCATCGAATTTGGGATGTTTTGGATATTTTCAAAACTGCAGGGTGGGTTTGGGCAAACTGTGACCCATCGCCGCTCTCAGTAATTGGCATATTTTAGGTATAAAATATCGTAATTTCAAACTGCGAATACGTGCAGAGAGCGAGAATTTGGCTCCAAAATATGGTTCAAGGGTCAAATTTGGGATGTTTGGGATATTTTGAAAACTGGAGGGATGGTTTGGGCAAAATGTGACTCATCGGCGCGGTCAATAATTGGCATACGTTCGGTATAAAAAGTCGTAATTTCAAACTGCAAACACGTGCAGAGAGCCAGAATTTGACTCCAAAATATGGTTCGAGCGTCGTATTTGGGATGTTTGTGATATTTTTAAAACTGCAGGGAGGGTTTGGGCAAAATGTGATCCATCGCCGCTTTCAGTAACTGGCATACTTGCGGTATAAAATGTCGTAATTTCAAACTGCAAATACAGGCAGAGAGCCAGAATTTTACTCCAAAATATGGTTCGAGCGTCGAATTTGGGATGTTTGTGATATTTTTAAAACTGCAGGGAGGGTTTGGGCAAAATGTGACCAATCGCTGATCCCAGTAATTGGCATATATTCGCTATAAAAAGTCGTAATTTCAATCTGCGAATACGTGCAGAGAGCGAGAATTTTGCTCTAAAATATTGCTCAAGCCTCAAATTGGGGATGTTTGGGATTTTTTGAAAACTGCAGGGGGGGTTTGGGCAAAATGTGATCCATCGCCGCTTTCAGTAACAGGCATATTTTCGGTATAAAAAGTCGTAATTTCAAACTGCGAATACGTGCAGAGAGCCAGAATTTGGCTCCAAAATATGGCTCAAGGGTCAAATTTGGGATGTTTGGGATATTTTGAAAACTGGAGGGAGGGTTTGGGCAAAATGTGACTCATCGGCGCGTTCAGTAAATGGCATATTTTCGGTATAAAAAGTCGTAATTTCAAACTGCGAATACGTGCAGAGAGCCAGAATTTTGCTCCAAAATATCTCTCAAGGGTCGAATTTGGGATGTTTGGGATATTTTCAAAATTGCAGAGGGGGGGCTTGGGCCAAATATGACTCATCGCCGCTTTCAGTATTTGGCATATTTTCGGTATAAAAAGTCGAAATTTCAAACTTCGAATACGTGCAGAGAGCCATAATTTGGCTCTAAAATATGGCTCAAGGGTCGAATTTTGGAGATTTGTGATATTTTTAGAACTGCAGGGTGGGTTTGGGCAAACTGTTACCCATCGCCGCTCTCAGTAATTGGCATATTTTCGGTATAAAATTCATAATTTAAAACTGCGAAAACGTGCCGAGAGCCAGAATTTGGCTCCAAAATATGGCTCAAGCGTTGAATTTGGGACGTTTGGGTTATTTTGAAAACTGCAGGGAGGACTTGGGCAAAATGTCACTCATCGGCGCGTTCAGTACTTGGCATTTTTTCTGTATAAAAAGTCGTAATTTCAATCTGCGAATAAGTGCAGAGAGCCAGAATTTAGCTCCAAAATAATGTTCAAGCGTCGAATTTGGGATGTTTGTGATATTTTTAAAACTGCAGTAATGGTTTGGGCAAAATCTGACCTATCGCTGATCCCAATAATTGGCATATATTCGGTATAAAAAGTCGTAATTTCAAACTGCGAATACGTGCAGAGAGCCAGAATTTTGATCAAAAATATTGCTCAAGCGTCAAATTTGGGATGTTTGGGATATTTTGAAAACTGCAGGGAGGGTTTGGGCAAAATGTGACTCATCGGCGCCTTCAGTAATTGGCATATTTTCGGTATAAAAATTCGTAATTTCAAACTGCGAGTACGTGCAGAGAGCCAGAATTTGGCACCAAAATATGGCTCAATGGTCGGATTTGGGATGTTTTGGATATTTTTAAAACTGCAGGGGGGGGTTTGGTCAAAATTTGCCTCATAGCCGCTTTCAGTATTTAGCATATTTTCGGTGTAAAAAGTCGTAATTTCAAACTGCGAATACGTGCAGAGGGCCAGAATTTGACTCCAAAATATGGCACAAGAGTCGAATTTGGGATGTTTGGGATATTTCGAAAACTGCAGGCGGGGTTTGGGCAAAATGTGATCTATCGCCGCTTTCAGTAACTGGCATATTTTCGGTATAAAAAGTCGTAACTTCAAACTGCGAATCCGTGCAGAGAGCCAGAATTTGGCTCCAAAATATGGTTCAAGGGTCAAATTTGGTATGTTTGGGATATTTTGAAAACTGCAGGGAGGACTTAGGCAAAATGTGACTCATCGGCGCATTCAGTAATTGGCATATTTTCGGTATAAAAAGTCGTAATTTCAAACTGCGAATACGTGCAGAGAGCCAGAACTTGGCTCCAAAATATGACTCAAGCGTCTAATTTGGGATGTTTATGATATTTTCAAAACTGCAGGGTGGGTTTGGGCAAACTGTGACCAATCGCCGCTCTTAGTAATTGGCATATTTTCGGTATAAAATTCGAAATTTCAAACTGCGAATACATGCAGAGAGCCAGAATTTGGCTCCTTAACATGGCTCAAACGTCGAATTTGGGATGTTTGGGATATTTTAAAAACTGCAGGGAGGGTTTGGGCAAAATGTGATCCATCGCCGCTTTCAGTAATTGGCATTTTTTCTGTATAAAAAGTCGTAATTTCAAACTGCGAATACGTGCAGAGAGCCAGAATTTGGCTCCAAAATATGGTTCGAGCGTCGAATTTGGGATGTTTGTGATATTTTTAAAACTGCAGGGAGGGTTTGGGCAAAATGTGACCAATCGCTGATCATAGTAATTTGCATATATTCGATATAAAAAGTCGTAATTTCAAACTGCGAATACGTGCAGAGAGCGAGAATTTTGCTCTAAAATATTGCTCAAGCCTCAAATTTGGGATGTTTGGGATATTTTGAAAACTGCAGGGAGGGTTTGGGCAAAATGTGACTCATCAGCGCGTTCAGTAATTGGCATATTTTCGGTATAAAATTCGTAATTTCAAACTGCGAAAACGTGCCGAGAGCCAGAATTTGGCTCCAAAATATGGCTGAAGCGTCGAATTTGGGACGTTTGGGATATTTTGAAAACTGCTGGGAGGACATGGGCAAAATGTCACTCACCGGCGCGTTCAGTACTTGGCATTTTTTCTGTATAAAAAGTCGTAATTTCAATCTGCGAATGCGTGCAGAGAGCCAGAATTTGGCTCCAAAATATTGTTCAAGCTTCGAATTTGGGATGTTTGTGATATTTTTAAATCTGCAGGGATGGTTTGGGCAAAATGTGAGCCATCGCTTATCCCAATAATTGGCATATATTCGGTATAAAAAGTCATAATTTCAAACTGCGAATACGTGCAGAGAGCTAGAATTTTGATCAAAAATATTGCTCAAGCGTCAAATTTGGGTTGTTTGGGATATTTTGAAAACTGCAGGGAGGGTTTGGGCAAAATGTGACTCATCGGCGCCTTCAGTAATTGGCATATTTTCGATATAAAAATTCGGAATTTCAAACTGCGAATACGTGCAGAGAGCCAGAATTTGGCTCCAAAATATGGCTCACGGGTCGGATTTGGGATGTTTTGGATATTTTGAAAACTGCAGGGGGGGGGGGGTAAAATGTGCCTCATCGCCGCTTTCAGTATTTAGCATATTTTCGGTATAAAAAGTCGTAATTTCAAACTGCGAATACGTGCAGAGAGCCAGAATTTGGCTCCAAAATATGGTTCAAGGGTCAAATTTGGGATGTTTGGGATATTTTGAAAACTGCAGGGAGGACTTGGGCAAAATGTGACTCATCGGCGCGTTCAGTAATTGGCATATTTTCGGTATAAAAAGTCGTAATTTCAAACTGCGAATACGTGCAGAGAGCCAGAACTTGGCTCCAAAATATGGCTCAAGCGTCAAATTTGGGATGTTTATGATATTTTCAAAACTGCAGGGTGGGTTTGGGCAAACTGTGACCAATCGCCGCTCTCAGTAATTGGCATATTTTCGGTATAAAATTCGTAATTTCAAACTGCGAATACATGCAGAGAGCAAGAATTTGGCTCCTTAATATGGCCCAAGCGTCGAATTTGAGATGTTTGGGATATTTTGAAAACTGCAGGATAGGTTTGGGCAAAATGTGATCCATCGCTGCTTTCAGTAATTGGCATATATTCGGTATAAAGTTCGTAATTTCAAACTGCGAAAACGTGCCGAGAGCCAGAATTTGGCTCCAAAATATGGCTCAAGCGTCGAATTTGGGACGTTTGAGATATTTTGAAAACTGCAGGGAGGGCTTGGGCAAAATGTGATCCATCGCCGCTTTCAGTAACTGGCATTTTTCTGTATAAAAAGTCGTAATTTCAAACTGCGAATACGTACAGAGAGCCAGAACCTGGCTGCAAAATATGGCTCAAGCATTGAATATGGGATGTTTGTGATATTTTTAAAACTGCAGGGATGGTTTGGGCAAAATGTGACGCATCGCTGATCCCAATAATTGGCATATATTCGGTATAAAAAGTCGTAATTTTAAACTGCGAATACGTGCAGAGAGCCAGAATTTTGATCAAAAATATTGCTCAAGCGTCAAATTTGGATGTTTGGAATATTTTGAAAACTGCAGGGAGGGTTTGGGCAAAATGTGACTCATCGGCGCCTTCAGAAATTGGCATATTTTCGGTATAAAAATTCGTAATTTCAAACAGCGAATACGTGCAGAGAGCCAGAATTTGGCTCCAAAATATGGATCAAGGGTCGGATTTGGGATGTTTTCGATATTTTGAAAACTGCAGGGGGGGAGTTTGGTCAAAATGTGACTCATCGCCGCTATCAGTATTTAGCATATTTTCGGTATAAAAATTCGTAATATCAAACTGCGAATACGTGTAGAGAGCGAGAATTTTGCTCTAAAATATTGCTCAAGCCCCAAATTTGGGAAGTTTGGGATATTTTGAAAACTGCAGGGGGGGGTTTGGGCAAAATGTGATCCATCGCCGCTTTCAGTAACTGGCATATTTTCGGTATAAAAAGTCGTAATTTCAAACTGCGAATACGTGCAGAGAGCCAGAATTTGGCTCCAAAATATGGCTCAATGGTCGAATTTGGGATGTTTGGGATATTTTCAAATCTGCAGGGGGGGATTGGGCAAAATGTGACTCAACGCCGCTTTCAGTATTTGGCATATTTTTGGTATAAAAAGTCGAAATTTCAAACGTCGAATACGTGCAGAGAGCCAGAATTTGGCTCCAAAATATGGCTCAAGGGTCGAATTTGGGAGATTTGGGATATTTTTAGAACTGCAGGGTGGGTTTGGGCAAACTGTGACCCATCGCCGCTCTCAGTAATTGGCCTATTTTCGGTATAAAATTCGTAATTTCAAACTGCGAAAACGTGCTGAGAGCCAGAATTTGGCTCCAAAATATGGTTCAAGCGTTGAATTTGGGACGTTTGGGATATTTTGAAAACTGCAGAGAGGACTTGGGCAAAATGTCACTCATCGGCGCGTTCAGTACTTGGCATTTTTTCTGTATAAAAAGTCGTAATTTCAATCAGCGAATACGTGCAGAGAGCCAGAATTTAGCTCCAAAATAATGTTCAATCGTCGAATTTGGGATGTTTGTGATATTTTTAAAACTGCAGGGATGGTTTGGGCAAAATGTGACCCATCGCTGATCCCAATAGTTGGCATATATTCGGTATAAAAATTCGTAATTTCAAACTGCGAATACGGGCACAGAGCCAGAATTTTGATCAAAAGTATTGCTCAAGCGTCAAATTTGGGATGTTTGGGATATTTTGAAAACTGCAGGGAGGGTTTTGGCAAAACGTGACTCATCGGCGCCTTCAGTAATTGGCATATTTTCGGTATAAAAAGTCGTAATTTCAAACTGCGAATACGTGCAGAGAGCCAGAACTTGGCTCCAAAATATGGCTCAAGCGTCAAATTTGGGATGTTTATGATATTTTCAAAACTACAGGGTGGGTTTGGGCAAACTGTGACCAATCGCCGCTCTCAGTAATTGGTATATTTTCGG
Source organism: Procambarus clarkii (assembly GCF_040958095.1). Lineage (NCBI taxonomy): Eukaryota > Metazoa > Arthropoda > Malacostraca > Decapoda > Cambaridae > Procambarus > Procambarus clarkii. The sequence continues at coordinate 24,159,397 of NC_091157.1, read as the reverse complement.
TATAAAATTCGTAATTTCAAACTGCGAATACATGCAGAGAGCAAGAATTTGGCTCCTTAATATGGCCCAAGCGTCGAATTTGAGATGTTTGGGATATTTTGAAAACTGCAGGGTGGATTTGGGCAAAATGTTATCCATCGCTGCTTTCAGTAATTGGAATTTTTTCTGTATAAAAAGTCTTAATTTCAAACTGCGAATACGTGCAGAGAGCCAGAATTTGGCTCCAAAATATGGCTCAAGCATCGAATTTGGGATGTTTTGGATATTTTCAAAACTGCAGGGTGGGTTTGGGCAAACTGTGACCCATCGCCGCTCTCAGTAATTGGCATATTTTAGGTATAAAATATCGTAATTTCAAACTGCGAATACGTGCAGAGAGCGAGAATTTGGCTCTAAAATATGGTTCAAGGGTCAAATTTGGGATGTTTGGGATATTTTGAAAACTGGAGGGATGGTTTGGGCAAAATGTGACTCATCGGCGCGGTCAATAATTGGCATACGTTCGGTATAAAAAGTCGTAATTTCAAACTGCAAACACGTGCAGAGAGCCAGAATTTGACTCCAAAATATGGTTCGAGCGTCGTATTTGGGATGTTTGTGATATTTTTAAAACTGCAGGGAGGGTTTGGGCAAAATGTGATCCATCGCCGCTTTCAGTAACTGGCATATTTGCGGTATAAAATGTCGTAATTTCAAATTGCGAATACGTGCAGAGAGCGAGAATTTTGCTCTAAAATATTGCTCAAGCCTCAAATTTGGGACGTTTGGGTTATTTTGAAAACTGCAGGGGGGGTTTGGGCAAAATGCGACCTATCGACGCTCTCCGTAATTGGCATATTATCGGAATAAAATGACGTAATTTCAAACTGCGAATACGTGCAGAGAGCCATAATTTGGCTCCAAAATATGGCTCAAGGGTAGAATTGTGGATGTTTGGGATATTTTTAAAACTGCAGGGGGTGAGGGGGTTAGGGCAAAATGTGATCCATCGGAGCTCTCAGTAATTGGCGTATTTTCGGTATAAATTCGTAAATTCAAACTGCGAATACGTGCAAAGAGACAGAATTTGGGTCCAAAATATGGCTCAAGGGTCGAATTTGGGATGTTTGGGATATTTTGAAAACTGCAGGGGGGAGGGGGGAGGGGCAAAATGTAACCCATCGCCGCTCTCAGTAATTGGCATATTTTCGGCATAAAAAGTCGCAATTTAAAACTACGAATACGTGCAGACAACCAGAAGTTTGCTCCAAAATATGGCTCAAGCGTTGAATTTGGGATGTTTGGGATATTTTGAAGGGAGGGTTTGGACAAAATGGGATCCATCACCGTTTTCAGTAATTGGCATATTTTCTTTATAAAAATTCGTAATTTCAAACTGCGAATACGTGCAGAGAGCCAGAATTTGGCTCCAAAATATGGCTCAAGCGTCGAGTTTGGGATGTTTGGGATATTTTGAAAACTGCAGGGGGTTTTGGGCAAAATGTGACCTATCGCTACTCTCAGTAATTTGAATATTTTCGGTATAAAACTCGTAATTTCAAAATGCGAGTACGTGCAGTGAGCCAGAATTTGGCTCCAAATTATGGCTCAAGGGTCGAATTTGGAATGTTTGGAATATTTTGAAAACTGCAGAGAGGGTTTACGCAAAATGTTATCCATCGATGCTTTCCGTAAGTGGCATATTTTCGATATAAAAAGTCGTAATTTCTAACTGCGAATACATGCAGAAAGCAAAAATTTTGCTCCAAAATAAGGCTCGCGGGTCGAATTTGGGATGTTTGGGATATTTTGACAACTGCAGGGAGGTTCCACTAACGTGAATACTACCGTATTGCTGATGAGTTTAAATGAAGAAATTATGGTTTTAAGGTGATTAATTACATCAGCTGGATGACAAGTAGGATGGATGTCATTACCACCTAAATAAATAATAGTTAGATGGTGAGTCCACTCTAACGCAGGTGTTAGTGTGGAATTGTTATAGAAGTTATGAGCTGTTGCTCCTGGTGACCTAAAGATTCTTACTTCAGTATGAGGTATAGGTCTAATTGTTGTGGGTAATTGAATATGTCCCTCGAGTGCTACCTTATACATGAGGTATAAGTAGCAATGAATTGGTGTGAATTAGGTTAACCTATGTGTTACGCTGCCGGTAGACACAATTAATTAATGTGGTTAGTCTAGACTACTTTACACGATGATTAGTTATTACTAATTAGTATGTTTATATTTATATTTATCTGGTTCGATAAGGACCATAATGTGGGATATCTGGGGCTTGACTCAATTTATTTAATTATTAAATTAATGAAATCAATTACGAAGGACCACCCACTTTTGAGAAAAGAGGGAAACTAATAAAAAGTGATCATTAAAAACACAAGGAAGAACCAGTTTCTTTGGATAAATAATAGAAAGAATAATCACTTAAATAAATAATGAACTGTATAGTTAATTAAATAAAGTCAGAGCCTCAAACACCTACATTGGGGGGGTATTGCTAGAACTTCATATACGTCTAGGAACTTGTGTGGTTCATGCACCAGTTCATTGTTAAATAAAGAATATTGTGACCAAATATTATAGAATCAATAGGCAAGTACAAATAGAAATTATAAAGATTATTAGCAGTAGAAAGCAATCATCTAAATAAACACACTTTATCTCCAGTGTACATGACGAGCATTCAATCTGATAATATCATGAACAAGTAGCAATAATTGGAGTAATTAAATGTGTACAAAAAGTCTTAGCTTTAAGACGATTTCTATGACATCATTCACGCCTCGTCCTCGTGATCTCAGGATCTCCACGTAGAAGCCCTTAGAGGTGAATAACACGAATGTAGTTAACGGCTCGTTGACTCCTCACATACGAGCTGTAATTTAAGGGATATTACGTTGCATTGAACTAGGCTACTTAAATCTCAATAGTCATAAAATAAAGATTAGTGCGGTACTAACGTTGGATTTTTTGTAGTCATTCGATGTAACGACATACTGCCCACGAATTATACAATCTCTAATGATGCATCAAGAAAGAATTATATACTTATCGAAGGGTGCAAAGTATGCTGAAGCCTGCCGGTATCGCGTCTCAGTCTCAAACTTCCACAATGTTGTACACGTGGTTGAGAGCTTGGCCTGAATATCGACGCGTTATTATTTGACCGAGCACTGCAGATCACGTAGAAGAATAATTATTCGTTCTGAGTTGAGTACCAGTGTAATTCTTGCTGATAATCCCAACGTCACGTGTCTCAGACTCTGACGCCATGACTTTTTGTTGCTCATTTCCGCAACACGAGTTCACCACCCTCACACACAATGGCGTCTCTACTCCCGCAACCCGCGCCCCCGCAATCACCACAGAAATTATTTATCACGAATAATATTATTTCGCGCAATTGTGGTTGAAATACTTTAATAAAGACTGGGTTGTGATTCTAGGAATTTAAATATTATTACTTTCTCGTCTTATGGTAGTAAACAAGAAATGGAGATGATTTTAGTTTTCTCCATGACATTCACGCGTGACAGAAAAACTGTTACTAGATAGCAATTGTAACTAAAAACTCTCGATTTAGAATTATTTGGGAGTTATGTTATCCATAAATAATTATCACACGGAATACTGATGATTTAAGAGAATCACATTCAATTCTCTAACACACTGGCTATAAATGTGTTTAACTAGATATAATCTGACGCAATACTGGTGCTTGGTTTCGTAAGAATTCCAGCATCCATATGCAGATATAATGGTTAGTTTATGTGAACATTACCGTTAGTAAGTTTTAGTAACTAATGTAGTTAGTATATTTTAATACTGATTTAATATAATACAATAGTATTGTATTAGTGTTGGAAATTTCCAACATCCATCACCCTTTCAGTAATTGGCATATTTTCAGTATAAAAAGTAATAATTTCTAACTGAGAATACGTGCAGAGAGCCAGAATTTGGCTCCAAAATATAGCTCATAGTTCGAATTTGGGATGTTTGGGATATTTTGACAACTGCTGGGGGGTTTGGGCAAAATGTGACCCATCGCCGCTCTCAGTAATTGGCATATTTTCGGCATGAAATAAAAAACCTTCCAACTGCAAATACGTGCAGAGAGCCCGAATTTAGCTCCAAAATATGGCTCAAGCGTCGAATTTGGGATGTTTGGGATATTTTGAAAACTGCAGGGAGGGTTTGGGCAACATGTGATTTATCGCCGCTTTCAGTAATTGGCATATTTTCGGTACAAAAAGTCGTAATTTCAAACTGCGAATACGTGCAGAGAGTCAGAATTTGGCTCCAAAATATGGCTCAAGCGTCAAATCTGGGATGTTTGGGATATTTTGAAAACTGCAGGGAGGGTTTGGGCAAAATGTGACTCATCGGCGCGTACAGTAATTGGCATATTTTCGGTATAAAAAGTAGTAGTTTCAAACTGCGAATACGTGCAGAGAGCTAGAATTTGGCTCCAAAATTTGGCTCAAGGGTCGAATTTGGTATGTTTGGGATATTTTGAAAACTGCAGGGGGGGGGGGCAAAATGTGACCCATCGCCGCTTTCAGTATTTGGTATATTTTCGGTAAAAAAAATCGTAATTTCAAACTGCGAATACGTGCAGAGAGCCAGAATTTGGCTCCAAAATACGGTTCAAGCGTCTAATTTGGAATGTTTGGGATATTTTCAAAACTGCAGGGAGGGTTTGGGCAAAATGTGACTCATCAGCGCGTTCAGTAATTGGCATATTTTCGTTATAAAAAGTAGCAATTTAAAACTGCGAATACGTGCAGAGTGACAGAAATTGGCTCCAATATATGCCCCAAGGGTCGTATTTGGGATGTTTGGGATATTTTGAAAACTGAAGAGGGGTTTGGGCGAATGTGACCCATCGCCACACTCTGTAATTGGCATATTTTCGGTATAAAAAGTCGTAATTTCAAACTGCGAATACGTGCAGAGAGCCAGAATTTGGCTCCAAAATATGGGTCAAGCGTCGAATTTGAGATGTTTGGGATATATTGAAAACTGCAGGGGGTGGGGGGTTGGCCTAAATGTGGCCTATCGCCGCGCGCAGTAATTGACTTATTTTTGGTATAAAAAGTCCTAATTTCAAACTGCGAATATGTTATCTTGAGGTTATCTTGAGAGGATTTCGGGGCTTTTTGAGTGTCCCCGCGGCCCGGTCCTCGACCAGGCCTCCACCCCCAGGAAGCAGACCATGAGAGTTGACCAACACCCAGGTACCTATTTTATTTTATTTCTAGGTAACAGGGGCATAGGGTGAAAGAAACTCTACCCATTGTTTCTCGCCGGCGCCTGGGATCGAACCCAGGACCACAGGATCACAAGTCCCGCGTGCTGTCCGCTCGGCCGACCGGTGAAGAGAGCCACAATTTGACTCCAAAATATGGATCAAGAGTCGAATTTGGGATGTTTGGGAAATTTTGAAAACTGCAGGGGGGTTTGGCCAAAATGTGACCCATCGCCGCGCTCAGTAATTAGCATATTTTCGGTATAAAATGACAACATTTCAAACAGCGAATACGTGCAGAGAGCCCGAATTTGGCTCCAAAACAATTCTCAAGGGTCGAATTTGGGATGTTTGGGATATATTGAAAATTGCGGGGAGGGTTTGGGCAAAATGTGATCCTTCGCAGCTCTCAATAACTGGGATATTTTCAGTATAAAAATTCGTAATTTAGGCCAAACCCCCCCCCCACCCATGCAGTTTTCAATATATCCCAAACATTCCAAATTCGACGCTTGAGCCATATTTTGGAGCCAATTTCTGGTTCTCTGCACGTATTCGCAATATGAAATTTCGACTTTTTATACCGAAAATATGCCAGTTACTGAAAGCGGCGATGGATCACGATTTGCCCAAGCCCTCCCTGCAGTTTTCAAAATATTCCAAACGTCCCAAATTCGACGCTTGAGCCATATTTTGGAGCCAAATTCTGACTCTCGGCACGTTTTCGTAGTTTGATATTACGAATTTTATACCGAAAATATGCCAATTACTGAAAGCGGCGATGGGTCACAGTTTGCCCAAACCCACCCTGCAGTTTTGAAAATATCTCAAACATCCCAAATTCGAAGCATGAACCATATTTTGGAGCCAAATTCTGGCTCTCTGCACGTATTCGTAGTTTGAAATTACGACTTTTTATACCGAAAATATGCCAATTACTGAACGCGCCGATGAGTCACATTTTGCCCAAACCCTCCTTGCAGTTTTCAAAATATCCCAAACATCCCAAATTTGACGCTTGAGCAATATTTTGGAGCAAAATTCTCGCTCTCTGCACGTATTCGCAGTTTGAAATTACGACTTATTTTTATCGGATATATGCCAATTTCTGGGATCAGCGATGGGTCACATTTTGCCCAAACCCTCCCTGCAGTTTTCAAAATATCAAAAACGTCCCAAATTCGATGCTAGAACCATATTTTGTAGCCAAATTCTGGCTCTCTGCACGTATTTGCAGTTTGAAATTACGACTTTTTATACAGAAAAAATGGCAATTACTGAAAGCGGCGATGGATCACATTTTGCCCAAACCCTCCCTTCAGTTTTCAAAATAACCCAAACATCCCAAATTCGACGCTTGGGCCATATTAAGGAGCCAAATTCTGGCTCTCTGCATGTATTCGCAGTTTGAAATTACGAATTTTATACCGAAAATATTCCAATTACTGAGAGCAGCGATGGGTCACATTTTGCCCAAACCCACCCTGCAGTTTTGAAAATATCCCAAACATCCTAAATTCGACGCTTGAGCCATATTTTGGAGCCAAGATCTGGTACTCTGCACGTATTCGCAGTCAGAAATTACGACATTTTATACCGAAAATATGCCAATTACTGAACGCGCCGATGAGTCACATTTTGGCTAAGTCCTCACTGCATTTTTCAAAATATCCCAAACATCCCAAATTCGACCCTTGAACAATATTTTGGAGACAAATTCTCGCTCTCTTCACGTATTCGCAGTTTGAAATTACGACTTTTTACACCGAAAATATGCCAAATACTGAAAGCAGCTATGGGTCACATTTTGCCCAAACCCCCCTGCAGTTTTCAAAATATCCCAAACATCCCAAATACGACCCGTGAGGCATATTTTGTAGCCAATTTCTGGCTCTCTGCAAGTATTCTCAATATGAAATTTCGACTTTTTATACCGAAAATATGCCAGTTACTGAAAGCGGCGATGGATCACGATTTGCCCAAGCCCTCCCCGCAGTTTTCAAAATATCCCAAACGTCCCAAATTCGACGCTTGAGCCATATTTTGGAGCTAAATTCTGACTCTCGGCACGTTTTCGCAGTTTGAAATTACGAATTTTATAACGAAAATATGCCAATTACTGAGAGCGGCGATGTTTCACAGTTTGCCCAAACCCACCCTGCAGTTTTGAAAATATCCCAAATATCCTAAATTCTACTCTTGAGCCATATTTTGGAGCCAAATCCTGGCTCTCTGCACATATTCGCAGTTTGAAATTACGACTTTTTATACCGAAAATATGCCAAATACTGAAAGCAGCGATGATTCACATTTTGCACCCCCCCCCCCTGCCCCTGCATTTTTCAAAATATCCAAAACATCCCAAATTTGACGCTTGAGCAATATTTTGGAGCAAAATTCTCGCTCTCTTCACGTATTCGCAGTTTGAAATTACGACTTTTTATACCGAATATATGCCAATTACTGGGATTAGCTATGGGTCACATTTTGCCCAAACCCTCCCTGCAGTTTTAAAAATATCACAAACATCCCAAATTCGACGCTTGAACCATATTTTTGAGCGAAATACTGGCTCTCTGCACGTATTCGCAGTTTGAAATTACGACATTTTATTCAGAAAAAATGCCAATTACTGAAAGCGGCGATGGATCACATTTTGCCAAAACCCTTCCTGCAGTTTTCAAAATATCCCAAACGTCCCAAATTCGACGCTTGAGCCATATTTTGGAGCCAATTTCTGGTTCTCTGCACGTATTCGCAATATGAAATTTCGACTTTTTATACCGAAAATATGCCAGTTACTGAAAGCGGCGATGGATCACGATTTGCCCAAGCCCTCCCTGCAGTTTTCAAAATATTCCAAACGTCCCAAATTCGACGCTTGAGCCATATTTTGGAGCCAAATTCTGACTCTCGGCACGTTTTCGTAGTTTGATATTACGAATTTTATACCGAAAATATGCCAATTACTGAAAGCGGCGATGGGTCACAGTTTGCCCAAACCCACCCTGCAGTTTTGAAAATATCTCAAACATCCCAAATTCGAAGCATGAACCATATTTTGGAGCCAAATTCTGGCTCTCTGCACGTATTCGTAGTTTGAAATTACGACTTTTTATACCGAAAATATGCCAATTACTGAACGCGCCGATGAGTCACATTTTGCCCAAACCCTCCTTGCAGTTTTCAAAATATCCCAAACATCCCAAATTTGACGCTTGAGCAATATTTTGGAGCAAAATTCTCGCTCTCTGCACGTATTCGCAGTTTGAAATTACGACTTATTTTTATCGGATATATGCCAATTTCTGGGATCAGCGATGGGTCACATTTTGCCCAAACCCTCCCTGCAGTTTTCAAAATATCAAAAACGTCCCAAATTCGATGCTAGAACCATATTTTGTAGCCAAATTCTGGCTCTCTGCACGTATTTGCAGTTTGAAATTACGACTTTTTATACAGAAAAAATGGCAATTACTGAAAGCGGCGATGGATCACATTTTGCCCAAACCCTCCCTTCAGTTTTCAAAATAACCCAAACATCCCAAATTCGACGCTTGGGCCATATTAAGGAGCCAAATTCTGGCTCTCTGCATGTATTCGCAGTTTGAAATTACGAATTTTATACCGAAAATATTCCAATTACTGAGAGCAGCGATGGGTCACATTTTGCCCAAACCCACCCTGCAGTTTTGAAAATATCCCAAACATCCTAAATTCGACGCTTGAGCCATATTTTGGAGCCAAGATCTGGTACTCTGCACGTATTCGCAGTCAGAAATTACGACATTTTATACCGAAAATATGCCAATTACTGAACGCGCCGATGAGTCACATTTTGGCTAAGTCCTCACTGCATTTTTCAAAATATCCCAAACATCCCAAATTCGACCCTTGAACAATATTTTGGAGACAAATTCTCGCTCTCTTCACGTATTCGCAGTTTGAAATTACGACTTTTTACACCGAAAATATGCCAAATACTGAAAGCAGCTATGGGTCACATTTTGCCCAAACCCCCCTGCAGTTTTCAAAATATCCCAAACATCCCAAATACGACCCGTGAGGCATATTTTGTAGCCAATTTCTGGCTCTCTGCAAGTATTCTCAATATGAAATTTCGACTTTTTATACCGAAAATATGCCAGTTACTGAAAGCGGCGATGGATCACGATTTGCCCAAGCCCTCCCCGCAGTTTTCAAAATATCCCAAACGTCCCAAATTCGACGCTTGAGCCATATTTTGGAGCTAAATTCTGACTCTCGGCACGTTTTCGCAGTTTGAAATTACGAATTTTATAACGAAAATATGCCAATTACTGAGAGCGGCGATGTTTCACAGTTTGCCCAAACCCACCCTGCAGTTTTGAAAATATCCCAAATATCCTAAATTCTACTCTTGAGCCATATTTTGGAGCCAAATCCTGGCTCTCTGCACATATTCGCAGTTTGAAATTACGACTTTTTATACCGAAAATATGCCAAATACTGAAAGCAGCGATGATTCACATTTTGCACCCCCCCCCCTGCCCCTGCATTTTTCAAAATATCCAAAACATCCCAAATTTGACGCTTGAGCAATATTTTGGAGCAAAATTCTCGCTCTCTTCACGTATTCGCAGTTTGAAATTACGACTTTTTATACCGAATATATGCCAATTACTGGGATTAGCTATGGGTCACATTTTGCCCAAACCCTCCCTGCAGTTTTAAAAATATCACAAACATCCCAAATTCGACGCTTGAACCATATTTTTGAGCGAAATACTGGCTCTCTGCACGTATTCGCAGTTTGAAATTACGACATTTTATTCAGAAAAAATGCCAATTACTGAAAGCGGCGATGGATCACATTTTGCCAAAACCCTTCCTGCAGTTTTCAAAATATCCCAAACGTCCCAAATTCGACGCTTGAGCCATATTTTGGAGCCAAATTCTGGGTCTCGGCACGTTTTCGCAGTTTGAAATTACGAATCTTATACCGAAAATATGCCAAATACTGAAAGCAGCGATGAGTCACATTTTGCCCAAACCCTCCCTGCAGTTTAAAAATATCACAAACATCCCAAATTCAACGCTTGAACCATATTTTGGAGACAAATTCTGGCCCTCTGCACGTATTCGCAGTTTGAAATTACGACTTTTTATACAGAAAAAAATGCCAATTACTGAAAGCGGCGATGGATCACATTTTGCCCAAACCCTCCCTGCAGTTTTCAAAATATCCCAAACATCCCAAATTCGACGCTTGGGCCATATTAAAGAGCCAAATTCTGACTCTCTTTAGCTATATTTTGGAGCCTAATTCTGGCTCTCTGTACGTATTCGCAGTTTGAAATTACGACTTTTTATACCAAAAATATGCCAATTACTGAACGCGCCGATGAGTCATATTTTGCCCAAATCTTCCCTGCAGTTTTCAAAATATCCCAAACATCCAAAATTTGACGCTTTAGCAATATTTTGGAGCCAAATTCTGGCTCTCTGCACGTATTCGCAGTTTGAAATTACGATTTTTTGTACCGAATATATGCCAATTACTGAACGCGCCGATTAGTCACATTTTGCCCAAGTCCTCCCTGCAGATTTCAAAATATCACAAACATCCCAAACTCGACCCTTGAACAATATTTTTTTGAAATTCGTAATTTGGCACTGCGAAAACGTGCCGAGAGCCAGAATTTGGCTCTAAAATATTGCTCACGCTTCGAATTTTGGTTAGGTTAGGTTAGGGTAGGTTAGGTGCAGGGGAATTTGGGCAAAATGTGACCCATCGCAGCTCTCAGTAATTGGCATTTTTTGGTAAAAAAAATTCGTAATTTCAAACTGCGAATACGTGCAGAGAGCGAGAATTTGGCTCCAACATATGGCTCAAGCGTCAAATTGGGGATGTTTGGGATATTTTGAAAACTGCAGGGAGGGGTTGGCCAAAATGTGATATATCGCCGCTTTCAGTAATTGGCATATTTTCGGTATAAAAAGTTGTAATTTCTAACTGTGAATACGTGCAGAGAGCTATAATTTGGCTCCAAAGTGTGGCTCTGGCGTCGAATTTGGGATGTTTGGGATATTTTTAAAATTGCAGGGGGTTCGGGCAAAATGTGACCCACCGCCGCTGTCAGTGAATGACATATTTTCGGCATAAAAAGTAGGACGTATTCAATCTGTGAATACGTGCAGAGAGAGCCAGATTTTGGCTCAAAAATGTGGCTCTGGCGTCGAATTTGGGATGTTTGGGATACTAGAAAAAACTACAAGGGGGGTTTTGGGAAAATATGCCAAACCACCGCTTTCAGTAATTGGCATATTTTCAGTATAAAAAAACGTAATTTCAAACTGCGAATACTTGCAGAGAGCCAGATTATAACTCCAAAATGTGGCTCTGGCTTCGAATTTAAGATGTTTGGGATATTTTGAAAACTGCAGGGAGGGTTCGGGCAAAATGTGACCCACCGTCGATTTCAGTAACTGGCATATTTTCGGTATAAAAAGTAAGAATTTAAAACTGCGAATACGTGCTGAGAGCCAGATTTTGACTCCAAAATGTGGCTCTGGCAAGGAATTTGAGATGTTTGGAATATTTTGAAAACTTCTGGGGTGTTTGGTCAAAATGTGACTCAGAGCCGCTTTCAGTAATTGGCATATTTTCGGTATAAAAATTCAGAATTTCAAACAGCGAATACGCGCAGAGAGACAGAATTTGGCTCCAAAATATAGCTCAGGTGTCGAATTTCAGATTTTTGGGATATTATGAAAACAGCAGGGAGTTCTGGGCAAATTGTAACCCTTCGCTGACTTCAGTAATTGGCATATTTTCGGTATAAAAAGTTGGAATTGCGAACTACGAATACGTGCAGAGAGCCAGATTTCGGCTCCAAAATGTGGCTCTAGCGTCGAATTTGGAAAGTATGGGATATTTTAAAAACTGCAGGGGGTTTGGGCAAAATGTGACCCATCGCCGCTATCAGTACTTGGCATGTTTTAGGTACAAAAAGTCGGAATTTCATAATGCGAATACGTGCAGAGAGCCAGAGTTCGGCTCCAAAATGTGGCTCCAGCGTCAAATTTGGAATGTTTGGGATATTTTGAAAACTGCAGGGGGTTTGGGCAAAATGTGACCCACCGCCGCTTTCAGTAAATGGCATATTTTCGGTATAAAAAGTCGAAACATCAAACTGCGAATACGTGCAGAGAGCCAGATTTTGGCTCCAAAATGTGGCTCTGGCGTCGAATTTGGGATGTTTGGGATATTAATAAAACTGCAGGGGGGAGGGGTTTGGGGAAAATGTGTCAAACCACCGGTTTCAGTAATTGGCATATTTTCAGTATAAAAAACGTAATTTCAAACTGCAAATACGTTCAGAGAGCTAGATTATAACTCCAAAATGTGGCTCTGGCGTCGAATTTGGGATGCTTGGGATATTTTGAAAACTGCAGGGAGGGTTCGGGCAAAATGTGACCCACCGCCGCTTACAGTAATTGGCATATTTTCGGTATAAAAAGTCGTAATTTAAAACTGCGAATACGTGCCGAGAGCCAGAATTTGGCTCCAAAATATAGCTCAAGTGTCGAATTTGGGATGTTTGGGATTTTTCAAAACTGCACGGGGGGTTTGGGTAAAATGTGACCCATCGCCGCTGTTAGTATTTAGCATATATTCGGTATTAAAAGTCATAATTTCAAACTGCAAATACGTACAGAGAAACAGAATTTGGCTCCAAATTATGGCTCAAACGTCGAATTTTGGATGTATGGGATATTTCGAAAACTGCAGGGAGGGTTTGGGCAAAATGTGATCCCTCGCCGTTTTCTTAATTGGCATATTTTCAGTATAAAAAGTCGTAATTTCAAATTCCAAATACGTGCAAAGAGCCAGAATTTGGCTCCAAAATATGGCTCAAGGGTTGAATTTGGGATGTTTGGGATTTTTTAAAACTGCAGGGGGGTTTGGGCAAAATGTGACCCATCGCTGCTCTCAGTAATTGGCATATTTTCGGTACAAAAAGTCGTAATTTCAAACTGCGAATGCGTGCAGAGAGCTAGAATTTGGTTCAAAATATGGCTCAAGCGTCGAATTTGGGATGTTTGGGATATTTTGAAAACTGTAGGGAAAGTTGGGCAAAATGTGACCCATGGCTGCTTTCAGTAATTTGCATATTTTTGGTTTCAAAAGTCGTAATTTCAAACTGCCAATACGTGCAGAGGTCCAGAATTTGGCTCCAAAATATGGCTCAAGGGTCGAATTTCGGATGTTTGGGATATTTTGAAAACTGCAGGGGGGTTTGGGCAAAATGTGACCCATCGCTGCTCTCAGTAATTGACATATTTTCGGTATAAAAAGTCGAAATTTCAAACTGGGAATACGTGCAGAGGGCCAGAATTTGACTCCAAAATATGACTCAAGGGTCGAATTTGGGATGTTGGGGATATTTTGAAAACAGCTAAGGGGGGGGGGGGGGGGTTCGACAAAATGTGACCCATCGCTGCACTCAGTAATTGGCATATTTTCGGTATAAAAATCGTAATTTCAAACTGCGAATACGTGCAGAGAGCCAGAATTTGATTCCTAAATATGGCTCAAGCTTCGAATTTGGGATGTTTGGGATATTATGAAAACTGTAGGGGGGTTTGGGCAAAATGTGACCCATCGCTGCTCTCAGTAATTGGTATATTTTAGGTATAAAAAGTCATAATTTCAAATTGCGAATACGTGCCGAGAGTCAGAATTTGGCTCCAAAAAATGGCTCATGGATCGAATTTCAGATGTTTGGGATATTTTGAAAACCGCGGGGGGGGGGGGGGGGGCAAAATGTGACCCTTCGCTGCTCTCAGTAATTGGCATATTTTCGGTACAAAAAGTCGTAATTTTAAACTGCGAATGCTTGCAGAGAGCTAGAATTTGGCTCCAAAATATGGCTCAAGCGTCGAATTTGGGATGTTTGGGATATTTTGAAAACTGTAGGGGGGTTTGGGCAAATTGTGACCAATCGCTGCACTCAGTAATTGGCATATTTTCGGTATAAAAATTCGTAATTTCAAACTGCGAATACGTGCAGAGAGCCAGAATATTATTCCTAAATATGGCTCAAGCTTCGAATTTGGAATGTTTGGGATATTTTCAAAACTGCAAGGGGGGTTTGGCTAAAATTTGACCCATCGCAGGTCTCAGTAATTGGCATATTATTGGAATGAAAAGTCGTAATTTCAAACTACGAATAAGTGCAGAGAGCGATAATTTGGCTCCAAAATATGGCTCAAGCGTCGAATTTGGGATGTTTGGGTTATTTTGAAAACTGCAGGGAGGACTTGGGCAAAATGAGACCCATCGGCGCGTTCAGTAATTGGCATATTTTCGGTATACAAATTCGTAATTTCAAACGGCGAATACGTGCAGAGAGCCAGAACTTGGCTCCAAAATATGGCTCAAGCGTCGAATTTGGGATGTTTGGGATATTTTCAAAACTGCAGGGTGGGTTTGGGCAAACTGTGACCCATCGCCGCTCTAAGTAATTGGCATATTTTCGGTATAAAGTTCGTAGTTTCAAACTGCGAATACGTGCCGAGAGCCAGAATTTGTCTCCAAAATATGGCTCAATCGTCGAACTTGGGACGTTTGGGATATTTTGAAAACTGCAGGGAGGGCTTGGGCAAAATGTGATCCATCGCCGCTTTCAGTAACTGGCATATTTTCGGTATAAAAAGACGTAATTTCATACTGCGAATACGTGCAGAGAGCAAGAAATTGGCTCCAAAATAAGCCTCAAGGGTCGTATTTGGGATGTTTGGGATATTTTGAAAACTGCAGGGCGGTTTGGGCAAAATGTGACTAATCGCCGCTTTCAGTATTTGGCATATTTTCAGTATTAAAATTCGTAATTTCAAACTGCGAATACGTGCAGAAAGCCAGAACTTGGCTCCAGAATATGCCTCAAGCGTCGAATTTGGGATGTTTGGGATATTTTGAAGACTGTAGGGAAAGTTTGGGCAAAATGTGACCCATCGCTGCTCTCAATAATTGGCATATATTTGGTATAAAAAGTCGTAATTTCAAACTGCGAATACGTGCAGAGGTCCAGAATTTGGCTCCAAAATATGGCTCAAGGGTCGAATTTGGGATGTTTGGGATATTTAGAAAATTGCAGGGGGGTTTGGGCAAACTCTGACCCATCGCCGCTCTCTGTAATTGGTATATTTTAGGTATAAAAATTCGTAATTTAAATTGCGAATACGTGCAGAGAGCCAGAATTTGGCTCCAAAATATGGCTCAAGGGTTAAATTTGGGATGTTTGGGATTTTTTTAAAACTGCAGAAGGGTTTGGGCAAAAAGTGACCTATCGCTGCACTCAGTAATTAGCATATTTTTGGTGTAAAAATTAGTAATTTCAAACTGTGAATGCGTGCAGAGAGCCAGAATTTGATTCCGAAATATGGCTCAAGCTTCGAATTTGGGATGTTTGGGATATTTTCAAAACTGCAAGGGGGGTTTGACCAAAGTTTGACCCATCGCAGTTCTCAGTAATTGGCATATTATTGGAATGAAAAGTCGTAATTTCAAACTGCGAATACGTGCAGAGGTCCAGAATTTGGCACCAAAATATGGCTCAAGGGTCGAATTTGGGATGTTTGGGATATTTTGAAAACTGTAGGGAAAGTTTGGGGAAAATGTGACCCATCGCTGCTTTCAGTAATTGGCATATTTTTGGCTTAAAAAGTCGTAATTTTAAACTGCCAATACGTGCAGAGGTCCAGAATTAGGCTCCAAAATATGGTTCCAAGGTCGAATTTGGGATGTTTGGGATAATTTGAAAACTGCAGGGAGGACTTAGGCAAAATGAGACCCATCGGCGCGTTCAGTAATTGGCATATTTTCGGTATACAAATTCGTAATTTCAAACTGCGAATATGTGCAGAGAGCCAGAACTTGGCTCCAAAATATGGCTCAAGCGTCGAATTTGGGATGTTTGGGATATTTTCAGAACTGCAGGGTGGGTTTGGGAAAACTGTGACCCATCGCCGCTCTCAGTAATTTGCATATTTTCGGTATAAAGTTCGTAGTTTCAAACTGCGAATACGTGCAGAGAGACAGAATTTGGCTCATTAATACGGCCCAAGCGTCGAATTTTGGATGTTTGGGATATTTCGAAAAAATCATGGAGGGTTTGGGCAAAATGTGACCCATCGCCGCTTTCAGTATTTGGCATATTTTCGGTATAAAAAGTCTGAATTTCAAAATGCGAATACGTGCAGAGAGCCAGAAATTTGCTCCAAAATATGCCTCAAGGGTCGTATTTGGGATGTTTGGGATATTTTGAAAACTACAGGGGGGTTTGGGCAAAATGTGACCCATCTCCGCTTTCAATATTTGGCATATTTTCGGTATAAAAATTCGTAATTTCAAACTGCGAATTCGTGCAGAGAGCCAGAATTTGGCTCCAAAATATGGCTCAAGATTCGAATTTGGGATGTTTGGGATATTTTCAAAACTGCAGGGTGGGTTTTGGCAAACTGTGACCCATCGCTGCACTCAGTAATTGGCATATTTTCGGTATAAAAATCGTAATTTCAAACTGCGAAAACGTGCCGAGAGCCAGAATTTGCCTCCAAAATATGGCTCAAGCGTCGAATTTGGGACGTTTGGGATATTTTGAAAACTGCAGGGAGGGCTTGGGCAAAATGTGATCCATCGCCGCTTTCAGTAACTGGCATATTTTCGGTATAAAATTCGTAATTTCATACTGCGAATACGGGCAGAGAGCCAGAACTTGGCTCCAAAATATGGCTCAAGCGTCGAATTTAGGATATTTGGGATATTTTCAAAACTGCAGCGTGGGTTTGGGCAAACTCTGACCCATCGCCTCTCTCTGTAATTGGCATATTTTCGGTATAAAATTCGTAATTTCAAACTTCGAATACATGCAGAGAGCCAGAATTTGGCTTCTTAATATGACCCAAGCGTGGAAATTGGGATGTTTGGGATATTTTCAAAACTGCAGGGAGGGTTTGGGCAAAATGTGATCCATCGCAGCTTTCAGTAATTGGCATTTTTTCTGTATAAAAATCTTAATTTCAAACTGCGAATACGTGCAGAGAGCCAGAATTTGGCTCCAAAATATGGCTCAAGCGTCGAATTTGGGATTTTTGTGATATTTTTAAAACTGCAGGGAGGGTTTGGGCAAAATGTGATCCATCGCCGCTCTCAGTAATTGGCATTTTTTATGTATAAAAAGTCGTAATTTCAAACTGCGAATACGTGCAGAGAGTCAGAATTTGGCTCCAAAATATGGCTCAAGGGTCGAATTTGGGATGTTTGGGATATACGTGCAGAGAACCAGAATTTGGCTCCAAAATATAGTTCAAGCGTTGAATTTGGGATGTTTGTGATATTTTTAAAACTGCAGGGAGGGTTTGGGCAAAATGTGACCCATCGCTGATCCCAGTAATTGGCATATATTCGGTATAAAAAGTCGTAATTTCAAACTGCGAATACGTGCAGAGAGCGAGAATTTTGCTCCAAAATATTGCTCAAGCGTCAAATTTGGGATGTTTAGGATATTTTAAAAACTGCAGGGAGGGTTTGGGCAAAATATGACATATCGGCGCGTTAAGTAATTGGCATATTTTCGGTATAAAAAGTCGTAATTTCCAACTGCGAATACCAGCAGAGAGCCAGAATTTGGCTCCAAAATATGGTTCAATGGTGGCGTTTGGGATGTTTTGTATATTTTCAAAACTGCAGGGAGGGTTTGGGCAAAATGTGACCCATCGCAGCTTTCAATATTTGGCATATTTTCGGTATAAAATGTCGTAATTTCAAACTGCGAATACGTGCTGAGAGCCAGAATTTGGCTCCAAAATATGGTTCAAGCGTCGAATTTGGGATGTTTGTGATATTTTTAAAACTGCAGGGAGGATTTGGGCAAAATGTGATCCATCGCCGCTTTCAGTAATTGGCATTTTTCTGTATAAACAGTCGTAATTTCAAACTGCGAATACGTGCAGAGAGCCAGATCTTGGCTCCAAATCATGGCTCAAGCGTCGAATATGGGATTTTTGGGATATTTTCAAAACTGCAGGGAAGGTTTGGGCAAAATGTGATCCATCGCTGCTTTCAGTAATTGGCATTTTTTCCGTATAAAAATCGTAATTTCAAATTGCGAATACGTGCAGAGAGCTAGAATTTGGCTCTAAAATATGGTTCAAGCGTCGAATTTGAGATGTTTGTGATATTTTTAAAACTGCAGGGAGGGTTTGGGCAAAATGTGATCCATCGCCGCTTTCAGTAATTGGCATTTTTTCTGTATAAAAAGTCGTAATTTCAAACTGCGAATACATGCAGAGAGTCAGAATTTGGCTCCAAAATATGGCTCAAGGGTCGAATTTGGGATGTTTGGGATATAGCTGCAGAGAGCCAGAATTTGGCTCCAAAATATAGTTCAAGAGTTGAATTTGGGATGTTTGTGATAATTTTAAAACTGCAGGGAGGGTTTGGGCAAAATGTGACCCATCGCTGATCCCAGTAATTGGCAAATATTCGGTATAAAAATTCGTAATTTCAAACTGCGAATACGTGTAGAGAGCGAGAATTTTGCTCCAAAATATTGCTCAAGCGTCAAATTTGGGATGTTTAGGATATTTTAAAAACTGCAGGGAGGGATTGGGCAAAATATGACATATCGGCGCGTTAAGTAATTGGCATATTTTCGGTTTAAAAAATCGTAATTTCAAACAGCGAATACGAGCAGAGAGCCAGAATTTGGTTCCAAAATATGGCTCAAGAGTCAAATTTGGGATGTTTAGGATATTTTGAAAACTGCAGGAGGGGTTTGGGCAAAATGTGATTCATCGTTGCTTTCAGTATTTGGCATATTTTCGGTATAAAAAGTCGTACTTTCAATCTGCGAATATGGGCAGAGAGTCAGAATTTGGCTCCAAAATATGGTTCAAGGGTGGAGTTTGGGATGTTTTGTATATTTTCAAAACTGCAGGGTGGGTTTGGGCAAAATGTGATTCATCGGCGGGTTCAGTAATTGGCATATTTTCGGTATAAAAAGTCGTAATTTCAAGCTGCGAATACGTGCAGAGAGACAGAATTTGGCTCCAAAATATGGCTCAAGAGTCGAATTTGCGATGTTTGGGATATTTTCAAAACTGCAGGGTGGGTTTGGGCAAACTGTGACCCATCGCCGCTCTCAGTAATTGGCATAAAATTTTCGGTATAAAATTCGTAATTTCAAACTGCGAAAACGTGACGAGAGCCAGAATTTGGCTCCAAAATATGCCTCAAGGGTCGTATTTGGGATGTTTGGGATATTTTGAAAACTGCAGGGGGGTTTGGGCAAAATGTGATCCATCGCCGCTTTCAGTATTTGGCATATTTTCAGTATAAATATTCGTAATTTCAAAATGCGAATACGTGCTGAGAGCCATAACTTGGCTCCAAAATATGGCTCAAGCGTCGAATTTGGGATGTTTGGGATATTTTAAAAACTGCAGGGAGGGTTTAGGCACAATATGACTCATCAGCGCGTTAAGTAATGGCATGTTTTTGGTTTATAAAGTCGTAATTTCATACTGCGAGTACGTGCAGAGAGCCAGAAATTGGTTCAAAAATATGACTCAAGAGTCAAATTTGGGATGTTTGGGATATTTTCAAAAGTGCACGGAAGACTTTTGCAAAATGTGACTCATCGGCGCGTTCAGTAATTGGCATATTTTCGGTATAATAAGTCGTAATTTCAAACTGCAAATATGTGCAGAGAGCCAGAATTTGGCTCCAAAATATTGCTCAAGACTCGAATTTGGGATGTTTGCGATATTTTCAAAAGTGCAGGGTGGGTTTGGGCAAACTGTGACCCATCGCCGCTCTCAGTAATTGGCATATTTTCGGTATAAAATTCGTAATTTCAAACTGCGAAAACTTGTCGAGAGCCAGAATTTGGCTCCAAAATATGGTTCAAGCGTCGAATTTGGGACTTTTGGGACATTTTGAAAACTGCAGGGAGGGCTTGGGCAAAATGTGATCCATCGCCGCGTTCAGTAATTGGCATATTTTCGGTATAAAAATTCGTAATTTCAAACTGCGAATACTTGCAGAGAGCCAGAATTTGGCTCCAAAATATGGTTCAAGGGTCGAATTTGGGATGTTTGGGAAATTTTGAAAACTGCAGGGAGGACTTGGGCAAAACGTGACTCTTCGGCGCGTTCAGTAATTGGCATATTTTCGGTATGAAAATTCGTAATTTCAAACAGCGAATACGTGCAGAGAGCCAGAACCTGGCTCCAAAATATGGCTCAAGCGTCGAAATTGGGATGTTTGGGATATTTGGAAAACTGCTGGGTGGGTTTGGGCAAACTGTGGCCCATCGTTTCTCGCAGTAATTGGCATATTTTCGGTATAAAATTCGTAATTTCAAACTGCGAATACATGCAGAGAGCCAGAATTTGGCTCCTTCATATGGCCTAAGGGTCGAATTTAGGATGTTTGGGATATTTTGAAAACTGCAGGGAGGGTTTGGGCAAAATGTGGTCCATCGCAGCTTTCAGTAATTGGCACTTTTTCTGTATAAAAAGTCGTAATTATAAAATGCGAATGCGTGCAGAGAGCCAGAATTTGGCTCCAAAATACGGTTCAAGCGTCGAATTTGGGATGTTTGTGATAATTTTAAAACTGCAGGGAGGATTTGGGCAAAGTGTGACCCATCGCTGATCCCAGTAATTGGCATATAGTCGGTATAAAAAGTCGTATTTTCAAACTGCGAATACGTGTAGAGATCGAGAATTTTGTTCCAAAATATTGCTCAAGCGTCAAATTTGGGATGTTTGGGATATTTTGAAAACTGCATGGACGGTTTGGGCAAAATGTGACTCATCGACGCGTTCAGTAATTGGCATATTTTCGGTATAAAAAGTCGTAATTTCAAACTGCGAATACGTGCAGAGAGCCAGAATTTGGCTCCAAAATAAGGTTCAATAGTCTAATTTGGGATGCTTGGGATATTTTGAAAACTGCAGGGTGGGTTTGGGCAAAATGTGACCTATCGCTGCTTTCAGTATTTGGTATATTTTCGGTATAAAAAGTCGTAATTTCAAACTGTGAGTACGTGCAGAGAGCCAGAATTTAGCTCCAAAATATGGTTCAAGGGTCGAAATTGGCATGCTTGGGATATTTTCAGAACTGCAGGGAGGGTATGGGCAAAATGTGACCCATCGGCGCGTTCAGTAATTGGCATACTTTCGGTATAAAATTCGGAATTTCAAACTGCGAAAACGGAGCCGAGAGCCAGAATTTGGCTCCAAAATATGGTTCAAGGGTCGAAATTGGGATGTTTGGGATATTTTGAAAACTGCAGGGTTTTCAAAATGTGAAATGTGGGCTTGGGCATAATGTGATCCATCGCGGCTTTCAGTAACTGGCATATTTTCGGTATAAAAAGTCGTAATTTTATACTGCGAATACGTTCAGAGAGTCAGAAATTGGCTCCAAATTATTCCTGAAGGGTCGTATTTGGGATGTTTTGGATATTTTGAAAACTACAGGGGGGGTTTGGGCAAAATGTGACCCATCGCCGTTTTCAGTAATTGGCATATTTTCGGTATGAAAATTCGTAATTTCAAACTGCGAATACGTGCAGAGAGCCAGAATTTGGCTCCAAAATATGGTTCAAGGTTCGAAATTGGGATGTTTGGAATATTTTCAAAACTGCAGGGAGGGTATGGGGAAAATGTGATTCATCGGCGCGTTCACTAATTGGCATATTTTCGGTATAAAAATCGTAATTTCAAACTGCGACTACGTGCATAGACCCTGAATTTGGCTCCAAAATATGGCTCAAGAGTCGAATTTGGGTTGTTTGGGATATTTTCAAAACTGCAGGGAGGGTATGGGCAAAATGTGACCCATCGCCGCTTTCAGTAACTGGCATATTTTCGGTATAAAAAGTCGTAATTTCAAACTGCGAATACGTTCAGAGAACCAGAAATTGGCTCCAAAATATGCCTCAACGGTCGTATTTGGGATGTTTGGGATATTTTGAAAACTGCAGGGAGGACTTGGGCAAAATGTGACTCATCAGCGCGTTCAGTAATTGGCATATTTTCAGTATAAAAATTCGTAATTTCAAACTGCAAAAACGTGCTGAGAGCCAGAATTTGGCTCCAAAATATGGCTCAAGCGTCGAATTTGGGACGTTTGGGATATTTTGAAAACTGCAGGGAGGGCTTGGGCAAAATGTGATCCATCGCCGCTTTCAGTAACTGGCATATTTTCGGTATAAAAAGTCGTAAATTCATTCTGTGAATACATGCAGAGAGCCAGAAATTGGCTCCAAAATATGCCTCAAGGGTCGTATTTGAGATGTTTGTGATATTTTGAAATCTGCAGGAGGGGTTTGGGCAAAGTGTGACATATCGCCGCTTTCAGTATTTGGCATATTTTCGGTATAAAACGTCGTAATTTCATACTGCGAGTACCTGCAGAGAGCCAGAATTTGGCTCCAAAATATGGCTCAAGAGTCGAATTTGGGATGTTTGGGATATTTTGAAAACTGCAGGGTGGGTTTTGTCAAACTGTGACCCATCGCTGCACTCAGTAATTGGCATATTTTCGGTATAAAATTCGTAATTTCAAACTGCGAAAACGTGCCGAGAGCCAGAATTTGGCACCAAAATATGCCTCAAGGGTCGTATTTCGAATGTTTGGGATACTTTGAAAACTGCAGGGTGGGTTCGAACAAATTGTGACCCATCGCCGCTCTCAGTAATTGGCATATTTTCGGTATAAAATTCGTAATTTCAAACTGCGAATACATGCAGAGAGCCAGAATTTGGCTCCTTAATATGACCCAAGCGTCGAAATTGGGATGTTTGGGATATTTTGAAAACTGCAGGGAGGGTTTGGGCAAAATGTGATCCATCTCTGCTTTCAGTAATTGGCATTTTTTCTTTACAAGAATCGTAATTTCAAACTGCGAATACGTGCAGAGAGTCAGAATTTGGCTCCAAAATATGGCTCAAGAGTCGAATTTGGGATGTTTGGGATATACGTGCAGAGAGCCAGAATTTGGCTCCAAAATATAGTTCAAGCGTTGAATTTGGGATGTTTGTGATATTTTTAAAACTGCAGGGAGGGTTTGGGCAAAATGTGACCCATCGCTGAACCCAGTAATTGGCAAATATTCGGTATAAAAAGTCGTAATTTCAAACTGCGAATACGTGCAGAGAGCTAGAATTTTGCTCCAAAATATTGCTCAAGCGTCAAATTTGGGATGTTTAGGATATTTTAAAAACTGCATGGAGGGCTTGGGCACAATATGATTCATCGGCGCGTTAAGTAATTTGCATATTTTTGGCTTATAAACTCGTAATTTCAAACTGCGAATACGAGCAGAAAGCCAGAATTTGGTTCAAAATAATGGCTCAAGAGTCGAATTTGGGATGTTTGGGATATTTTCAAAACTGCAGGGTGGGTTTTGGCAAACTGTGACCCATCGCTGCACTCAGTAATTGGCATATTTTCGGTATAAAATTCGTAATTTTAAACTGCGAAACCGTCCCGAGAGCCAGAATTTGGCACCAAAATATGCCTCAAGGGTCGTATTTGGGATGTTTGGGATACTTTGAAAACTGCAGGGAGGGTTTGGGCAAAATGTGATCCATCGCTGCTTTCAGTAATTGGCATTTTTTCTTTACAAAAATCGTAATTTCAAACTGCAAATGCGTGCAGAGAGCCAGAATTTGGCTCCAAAATATGGTTCAAGCGTCGAATTTGGGATGTTCGTGATATTTTTAAAACTGCAGGGAGGGTTTGGGCAAAATGTGACCCATCGCTGATCCCAGTAATTGGCAAATATTTGATGTAAAAATTCGTAATTTCAAACTGCGAATACGTGCAGAGAGCTAGAATTTTGCTCCAAAATATTGCTCAAGCGTCAAATTTGGGACGTTTAGGATATTTTAAAAACTGCATGGAGGGTTTGGGCACAATATGACTCATCGGCACGTTAAGTAATTGGCTAATTTTTGGCTTATAAACTCGTAATTTCAAACTGCGAATATGAGCAGAAAGCCAGAATTTGGTTAAAAAATATGGCTCAAGAGACAAATTTGGGATGTTTGGGATATTTTGAAAACTGCAGGGGGGGTTTGGGCAAAATGTGACTCATCGCCGCTTTCAGTATTTGGCATATTTTCGGTATGAAAAGTCGTAATTTCAAACTGCGAATACGTGCAGAGAGACAGAATATGGCTCCAAAATATGGTTCAAGGGTCGAGTTTGGGATGTTTGGGATATTTTCAAAACTGCAGGGAGGGTTTGGGCAAAATATGATTCATCGGCGGGTTCAGTAATTGGCATATTTTCGGTATAAAAAGTCGTAATTTCAAGCTGCGAATACGTGCAGAGAGACAGAATTTGGCTCCAAAATATGGCTCAAGAGTCGAATTTGGGATGTTTGGGATATTTTCGAAACTGCAGGGTGGGTTTGGGCAAACTGTGACCCATCGCCGCTCTCAGTAATTGGCATATTTTCGGTATAAAATTCGTAATTTCAAACTGCGAAAACGTGACGAGAGCCAGAATTTGGCTCCAAAATATGCCTCAAGGGTCGTATTTGGGATGTTTGGGATATTTTGAAAACTGCAGGGGGGTTTGGGCAAAATGTGATCCATCGCCGCTTTCAGTATTTGGCATATTTTCAGTATAAATATTCGTCATTTCAAACTGCGAATACGAGCAGAGAGCCATAACTTGGCTCCAAAATATGGCTCAAGCGTCGAATTTGGGATGTTTGGGATATTTTAAAAACTGCAGGGAGGGTTTAGGCACAATATGACTCATCAGCGCGTTAAGTAATGGCATGTTTTTGGTTTATAAAGTCGTAATTTCATACTGCGAGTTCGTGCAGAGAGCCAGAAATTGGTTCAAAAATATGACTCAAGAGTCAAATTTGGGATGTTTGGGATATTTTCAAAAGTGCACGGAGGACTTGGGCAAAATGTGACTCATCGGCGAGTTCAGTAATTGGCATATTTTCGGTATAATAAGTCGTAATTTCAAACTGCAAATATGTGCAGAGAGCCAGAATTTGGCTCCAAAATATTGCTCAAGACTCGAATTTGGGATGTTTGCGATATTTTCAAAAGTGCAGGGTGGGTTTGGGCAAACTGTGACCCATCGCCTCTCTCAGTAATTGGCATATTTTCGGTATAAAATTCGTAATTTCAAACTGCGAGAACGTGTCGAGATCCAGAATTTGGCTCCAAAATATGGTTCAAACGTCGAATTTGGGACTTTTGGGACATTTTGAAAACTGCAGGGAGGGCTTGGGCAAAATGTGATCCATCGCCGCGTTCAGTAATTGGCATATTTTCGGCATAAAAATTCGTAATTTCAAACTGCGAATACTTGCAGAGAGCCAGAATTTGGCTCCAAAATATGGTTCAAGGGTCGAATTTGGGATGTTGGGAAATTTTGAAAACTGCAGGGAGGACTTGGGCAAAACGTGACTCTTCGGCGCGTTCAGTAATTGGCATATTTTCGGTATGAAAATTCGTAATTTCAAACAGCGAATACGTGCAGAGAGCGAGAACCTGGCTCCAAAATATGGCTCAAGCGTCGAATTTGGGATGTTTGGGATATTTGGAAAACTGCTGGGTGGGTTTGGGCAAACTGTGACCTATCTCCGCTCTCAGTAATTGGCATATTTTCGGTATAAAATTCGTAATTTCAAACTGCGAATACATGCAGAGAGCCAGAATTTGGCTCCTTCATATGGCCTAAGGGTCGAATTTAGGATGTTTGGGATATTTTGAAAACTGCAGGGGGGGTTTGGGCAAAATGTGATCCATCGCAGCTTTCAGTAATTGGCACTTTTTCTGTATAAAAAGTCGTAATTTTAAAATGCGAATGCGTGCAGAGAGCCAGAATTTGGCTCCAAAATACGGTTCAATCGTCGAATTTGGGATGTTTGTGATAATTTTAAAACTGCAGGGAGGATTTGGGCAAAGTGTGACCCATCGCTGATCCCAGTAATTGGCATATAGTCGGTATAAAAAGTCGTATTTTCAAACTGCGAATACGTGCAGAGATCGAGAATTTTGTTCCAAAATATTGCTCAAGCGTCAAATTTGGGATGTTTGGGATATTTTGAAAACTGCAGGGACGGTTTGGGCAAAATGTGACTCATCGACGCATTCAGTAATGGGCATATTTTCGGTATAAAAAGTCGTAAATTCAAACTGCGAATACGTGCAGAGAGCCAGAATTTGGCTCCAAAATAAGGCTCAAGAGTCTAATTTGGGATGTTTGGGATATTTTGAAAACTGCAGGGTGGGTTTGGGCAAACTGCGACCTATCTCCGCTCTCAGTAATTGGCATATGTTCGGTATAAAATTCGTAATTTCAAACTGCGAAAACTTGCCGAGATCCAGAATTTGGCTCCAAAATAAGGCTCAAGCGTGGAATTGAGACGTTCGGGATATTTTGAAAACTGCAGGGGGGTTTGGGCAAAATGTGACCTATCGCTGCTTTCAGTATTTGGTATATTTTCGGTATAAAAAGTCGTAATTTCAAACTGTGAATACGTGCAGAGAGCCAGAATTTAGCTCCAAAATATGGTTCAAGGGTCGAAATTGGCATGCTTGGGATATTTTCAGAACTGCAGGGAGGGTATGGGCAAAATGTGACCCATCGGCGCGTTCAGTAATTGGCATATTTTCGGTATAAAATTCGGAATTTCAAACTGCGAAAACGTGCCGAGAGCCAGAATTTGGCTCCAAAATATGGTTCAAGGGTCGAAATTGGGATGTTTTGGAAATTTTGAAAACTGCAGGGAGGGCTTGGGCAAAATGTGATCCATCGCCGCTTTCAGTAACTGGCATATTTTCGGTATAAAAAGTCGTAATTTCATACTGCGAATACGATCAGAGAGTCAGAAATTGGCTCCAAAATATTCCTGAAGGGTCGTATTTGGGATGTTTTGGATATTTTGAAAACTGCAGGGAGGACTTGGGCAAAATGTGTCTCATCGGCGCGTTCAGTAATTGGCATATTTTCAGTATAAAAATTCGTAATTTCAAACTGCAAAAACGAGCTGAGAGCCAGAATTTGGCTCCAAAATATGGCTCAAGCATCGAATTTGGGATGTTTGGGATATTTTGAAAACTGCAGGGAGGGCTTGGGCAAAATGTGATCCATCGCCGCTTTCAGTAAGTGGCATATTTTCGGTATAAAAAGTCGTTAATTCATTCTGCGAATACGTACAGAGAGCCAGAAATTGGCTCCAAAATATGCCTCAAGGGTCGTATTTGGGATGTTTGTGATATTTTGAAATTTGCAGGAGGGGTTTGGGCAAAGTGTGACATATCGCCGCTCTCAGTATTTGGCATATTTTCGGTATAAAACGTCGTAATTTCATTCTGCGAATACCTGCGGAGAGCCAGAATTTGGCTCCAAAATATGGCTCAAGAGTCGAATATGGGATGTTTGGGATATTTTCAAAACTGCAGGGTGGGTTTTGGCAAACTGTGACCCATCGCTGCACTCAGTAATTGGCATATTTTCGGTATAAAATTCGTAATTTCAAACTGCGAAAACGTGCCGAGAGCCAGAATTTGGCACCAAAATATGCCTCAAGGGTCGTATTTGGGATGTTTGGGATACTTTTAAAACTGCAGGGTGGGTTCGGGCAAATTGTGACCCATCGCCGCTCTCAGTAATTGGCATATTTTCGGTATAAAATTCGTAATTTCAAACTGCGAATACATGCAGAGAGCCAGAATTTGGCTCCTTAATATGACCCAAGCGTCGAAATTGGAATGTTTGGGATATTTTGAAAACTGCAGGGAGGGTTTGGGCAAAATGTGATCCATTGCTGCTTTCAGTAATTGGCATTTTTTCTTTACAAAAATCGTAATTTCAAACTGCGAATACGTGAAGAGAGTCAGAATTTGGCTCCAAAATATGGCTCAAGGGTCGAATTTGGGATGTTTAGGATATACGTGCAGAGAGCCAGAATTTGGCTCCAAAATATAGTTCAAGCGTTGAATTTGGGATGTTTGTGATATTTTTAAAACTGCAGGGAGTGTTTGGGCAAAATGTGACCCATCGCTGAACCCAGTAATTGGCAAATATTCGGTATAAAAAGTCGTAATTTCAAACTGCGAATACGTGCAGAGAGCTAGAATTTTGCTCCAAAATATTCCTCAAGCGTCAAATTTGGGATGTTTAGGATATTTTAAAAACTGCATGGAGTGTTTGGGCACAATATGACTCATCGGCGCGTTAAGTAATTTGCATATTTTTGGCTTATAAACTCGTAATTTCAAACTGCGAATACGAGCAGAAAGCCAGAATTTGTTTCAAAAATATGGCTCAAGAGACAAATTTGGGATGTTTGGGATATTTTGAAAACTGCAGAGGGGGTTTACGCAAAATGTGACTCATCGCCGCTTTCATTATTTGGCATATTTTCGGTATGAAAAGTCGTAATTTCAAACTGCGAATACGTGCAGAGAGACAGAATTTGGCTCCAAAATATGGTTCAAGGGTCGAAATTGGGATGTTTGGAATATTTTCAAAACTGCAGGGAGGGTTTGGGCAAAATGTGATTCATCGGCGGGTTCAGTAATTGGCATATTTTCGGTATAAAAATCGTAATTTCAAGCCCGGAATACGTGCAGAGAGCCAGAATTTGGCTCCAAAATATGGCTCAAGAGTCGAATTTGGGATGTTTGGGATATTTTCAAAACTGCAGGGTGGGTTTTGGCAAAATGTGATCCATTGCCGCTTTCAGTAACTGGCATATTTTCGGTATAAAATTCGTAATTTCATACTGCGAATACGTGCAGAGAGCCAGAAATTGGTTCAAAAATATGACTCAAGAGTCAAATTTGGGATGTTTGGGATATTTTCAAAAGTGCACGGAGGACGTGGGCAAAATGTGACCCATCGCCACTTTCAGTATTTGGCATATTTTCAGAATAAATATTCATAACTTCAAACTGCGAATATGTGCAGAGAGCCAGAATTTGGCGCCAAAATATGGTTCAAGGGTCGAAATTAGCAAGTTTGGGATATTTTCAAAACTGCAGGGAGGGTAAGTGCAAAATGTGACTCATTGGCGCGTTCAGTAATTGGCATATTTTCGGTATAATAAGTCGTAATTTCAAACTGCAAATATGTGCAGAGAGCCAGAATTTGGCTCCAAAATATTGCTGAAGACTCGAATTTGGGATGTTTGCGATATTTTCAAAAGTGCAGGGTGGGTTTGGGCAAACTGTGACCCATCGCCGCTCTCAGTAATTGGCATATTTTCGGTATAAAATTCGTAATTTCAAACTGCGAAAACGTGCCGAGAGCAAGATTTTGGCTCCAAAATATGGTTCAAGCTTCGAATTTAGGATGTTTGGGACATTTTGAAAACTGCAGGGAGTGTTTGGGCAAAATGTGATCCATCGCAGCTTTCAGTAATTGGCACTTTTTCTGTATAAAAAGTCGTAATTTTAAAATGCGAATGCGTGCAGAGAGCCAGAATTTGGCTCCAAAATATGGTTCAAGCGTCGAATTTGGGATGTTTGTGATAATTTTAAAACTGCAGGGAGGATTTGGGCAAAGTGTGACCCATCGCTGATCCCAGTAATTGGCATATAGTCGGTATAAAAAGTCGTATTTTCAAACTGCGAATACGTGCAGAGATCGAGAATTTTGTTCCAAAATATTGCTCAAGCGTCAAATTTGGGATGTTTGAGATATTTTGAAAACTGCAGGGACGGTTTGGCCAAAATGTGACTCATCGACGCGTTCAGTAATTGGCATATTTTCGGTATAAAAAGTCGTAATTTCAAACTGCGAATACGTGCAGAGAGCCAGAATTTGGCTCCAAAATAAGGTTCAAGAGTCTAATTTGGGATGTTTGGGATATTTTGAAAACTGCAGGGTGGGATTGGGCAAACTGTGACCTATCTCCGCTCTCAGTAATTGGCATATTTTCGGTATAAAATTCGGAATTTCAAACTGCGAAAACGTGCCGAGAGCCAGAATTTGGCGCCAAAATATGGTTCAAGGGTCGAAATTGGCAGGCTTGGGTTATTTTCAGAACTGCAGGAAGGGTATGAGCAAAATGTGGTTCATCGGCGCGTTCAGTAATTGGCATATTTTCGGTATAAAAATCGTAATTTCAAACTGCGAAAACGTGCCAAGATCCAGAATTTGGCTCCAAAGTATGGCTCAAGCGTGGAATTTGAGACGTATGGGATATTTTGAAAACTGCAGGGGGGTTTGGGCAAAATGTGACCTATCGCCTCTTTCAGTATTTGGCATATTTTCGGTATAAAAATTCGTAATTTCAGACTGCAAATATGTGCAGAGAGCCAGAATTTGGCTCCAAAATATTGCTCAAGACTCGAATTTGGGATGTTTGCGATATTTTCAAAAGTGCAGGGTGGGTTTGGGCAAACTGTGACCCATCGCCGCTCTCAGTAATTGGCATATTTTCGGTATAAAATTCGTAATTTCAAACTGCAAATAAATGCAGAGTGCCAGAATTTGGCTCCTTAATATGGCCCAAGCGTCGAATTTGGGATGTTTGGGATATTTTGAAAACTGCAGGGAGGGTTAGGTCAAAATGTGATTCATCGCCGCTTTCAGTAATTGGCTTTTTTCTGTATAAAAAGTCGTAATTTCAAACTGCGAATACGTGCAGAGACCAGAATTTGGCTCCAAAATATGGTTCAAGCGTCGAATTTGGGATGTTTGTGATATTTTTAATACTGCAGGGAGGGTTTTGGCAAAATGTGTAGCATCGCTGATCCCAGTAATTGGCATATATTCGGTATAAAAAGTCGTAATTTAAAACTGCGAATACGTGCAGAGAGCGAGAATTTTGCACCAAAATATTGTTCAAGCGTCAAATTTGGGATGTTTGGGATATTTTGAAAACTGCAGGGAGGGTTTTGCCAAAATGTGACTCATCGGCACGTTCAATAATTGGCACATTTTCGGTATAAAAATTCGTAATTTCAAACTGCGAATACGTGCAGAGAACAAGAATTTGGCTCCAAAATATGGTTCAAGGGACGAATTTGGGATGTTTGGGATATTTTGACAACTGCTGGGGGGGTTTGGGCAAAATGTGACTCATCGCCGCTTTTAGTATTTGGCATATTTTCGGTATAAATAGTCGTAATTGTAAACTGCGAATACGTACAGAGAGCCAGAATTTGGCTCCAAAATATGGTTCAAGGGACGAATTTGGGATGTTTGGGAAAAGTTGAAAACTGCAGGGAGGACTTGGGCAAAATGTGACTCATCGGCGCGTTCAGTAATTGGAATATTTTCGGTATGAAAATTCATAATTTCAAACTGCGAATACGTGCAAAGAACCAGAACTTGGCTCCAAAATATGGCTCAAGCGTCGAATTTGGGATGTTTGGGATATTTGCAAAACTGCAGGGAGGGTTTAGGCAAACTGTGACCCATCGCTGCTCGCAGTAATTGGCATATTTTCAGTATAAAATTCGTAATTTCAAACTGCGAATACATGCAGAGAGCCAGAATTTGGCTCCTTCATATGGCCCAAGCTTCGAATTTGGGATGTTTGGGATATTTTGAAAACTGCAGGGAGGGTTTGGGCAAAATGTGATACATCGCAGCTTGCAATAATTGTCATTTTTTCTGTATAAAAAGTCGTAATTTTAAAATACGAA
Organism: Procambarus clarkii; assembly: GCF_040958095.1. Taxonomy (NCBI): domain Eukaryota; kingdom Metazoa; phylum Arthropoda; class Malacostraca; order Decapoda; family Cambaridae; genus Procambarus; species Procambarus clarkii. Next base: position 24,127,443 of record NC_091157.1, on the reverse strand, counting down.
TACGTGCAGAGACCAGAATTTGGCTCCAAAATATGGTTCAAGCGTCGAATTTGGGATGTTTGTGATATTTTTAAAACTGCAGGGAGGATTTAGGCAAAGTGTGACCCATCGCTAATCCCAGTAATTGGCATATAGTCGGTATAAAAAGTCGTATTTTCAAACTGCGAATACGTGCAGAGACCGAGAATTTTGTTCCAAAATATTATTCAAGGGTCGAATTTGGGATGTTTGTGATATTTTTAAAACTGCAGGGAGGGTTTGGGCAAAATGTGACTCATCGGCGCGTTCAGTAATTGGCATATTTTCGGTATAAAATGTCGTTATTTCAAACTGCGAATACCTGCAGAGAGCCAGAATTTTGCTCCAAAATATGGCTCAAAAGTCGATTTTGAGATGTTTGGGATATTTTCAAAACTGCCGGGTGGGTTTGGGCAAACTGTGACCCATCGCTGCTCTCAGTAATTGCCATATTTTCGGTATAAAATTGGTAGTTTCAAACTGCGAAAACGTGCCGAGAGCCAGAATTTGTCTCAAAAATATGGCTGAATCGTCGAATTTTTTGACGTTAGGGATATTTTGAAAACTGCAGGAAGGGATTGGGCAAAATGTGATCCATCGCCGCTCTCAGTAACTGGCTCTAAAAAGCCAGAACTGGCTTGGTATAAAAAGTCGTAATTTCATACTGCGAATACGTGCAAAGAGCCAGAATTTTGCTCCAAAATATGCCTCAAGGGTCGTATTTGGGATGTTTGGGATATTTTGAGTACTGCAGGGGGGTTTGGGCAAAATGTGACCCATCACCGCTTTCAGTATTTGGCATATTTTCGGTAAAAAAAGTCGTAATTTCAAACTGCGAATACGTGCAGAGAGCCAGAATTTGGCTCCAAAATATGTTTCAAGGGTCGAATTTGGGCTGTTTCGGATATTTTAAAAACTGCAGAGAGGACTTGGGCAAAATGTGACTCTTCGGCGCGTTTAGTAATTGGCATATTTTCGGTATAAAAAGTCGTAATTTCAAACTGCGAATGCGTGCAAAGATCCAGAATTTGGCTCCAAAATATGGCTCAAGGGTCGAATTTGGGATGTTTGGGAAATTTTGAAAACTGCATGGGGGGTTTCGGCAAAATGTGACTCATCGCCGCTTTCAGTATTTGGCATATTTTCGGTATAAAAAAGTCGTAATTTCAAACTGCGAATACGTGCAGAGAGCCAGAATTTGGCTCCAAAATATGGTTCAAGGGTCGAATTTGAGATGTTTGGGATATTTTAAAAACTGCAGGGAGGGTTTGGGCCAAATGTGACTCATCAGCGTATTCAGTAATTTGCGTATTTTCGGTATAAAAAGTCGTAATTTCAAACTGCGAATACGTGCAGAGAGCCAGAATTTGGCTCCAAAATATGGTTCAAGCGTCGAATTTCGGACGTTTGGGATATTTTGAAAACTGCAGGGAGGGCTTGGGCAAAATGGGGTCCATCGCCGCTGTCAGTAACTGGCATATTTTCTGTATAAAAAGTAGTAATTTCATACTGCGAATACGTACAGAGAGCCAGAAATTTGCTCCAAAATATGCCTCAAGGGTCGTATTTGGGATGTTTGGGATATTTTGAAAACTACAGGGAGGGTTTGGGCAAAATGTGATCCATCGCCGTTTTCAGTTTTTGGCATATTTTCGATATAAAAAGTAGTAATTTCAAACTGCGAATACGTGCAGAGAGCCAGAATTTGGCTCCAAAATATGGCTCAACGGTCGAATTTGGGATGTTTGGGATATACGTGCAGAGAGCCAGAATTTGGCTCCTTAATATGACACAAGCGTCGAAATTGGGAAGTTTGGGATATTTTCAAAACTGCAGGGAGGGTTTGGGCAAAATGTGATCCATCGCTGCTTTCAGTAATTGGCATTTTTTCTTTAGAAAAATCGTAATTTCAAACTGCGAATACGTGCAGAGAGTCAGAATTTGGCTCCAAAATATGGCTCAAGGGTCGAATTTGGGATGTTTGGGATATACGTGCAGAGAGCCAGAATTTGACTCCAAAATATAGTTCAAGCGTTGAATTTGGGATGTTTGTGATATTTTTAAAACTGCAGGGAGGGTTTGGGCAAAATGTGACCCATCGCTGAACCCAGTAATTGGCAAATATTCGGTATAAAAAGTCGTAATTTCAAACTGCGAATACGTGCAGAGAGCTAGAATTTTGCTCCAAAATATTGCTCAAGCGTCAAATTTGGGATGTTTAGGATATTTTAAAAACTGCATGGAGGGTTTGGGCACAATATGACTCATCGGCGCGTTAAGTAATTGGCATATTTTTGGCTTATAAACTCGTAATTTCAAACTGCGAATAAGAGCAGAAAGCCAGAATTTGGTTCAAAAATATGGCTCAAGAGACAAATTTGGGATGTTTGGGATATTTTGAAAACTGCAGGCGGGGTTTGGGCAAAATGTGACTCATCTCTGCTTTCATTATTTGGCATATTTTCGGTATGAAAAGTCGTAATTTCAAACTGCGAATACGTGCAGAGAGACAGAATTTGGCTCCAAAATATGGTTCAAGGGTCGAGTTTGGGATGTTTGGGATATTTTCAAAACTGCAGGGAGGGTTTGGGCAAAATGTGATTCATCGGCGGGTTCAGTAATTGGCCTATTTTTGGTATAAAAAGTCGTAATTTCAAGCTGCGAATACGTGCAGAGAGCCAGAATTTGGCTCCAAAATATGGCTCAAGAGTCGAATTTGGGATGTTTGGGATATTTTCAAAACTGCAGGGTGGGTTTTGGCAGAATGTGCTCCATTGGCGCTTTCAGTAACTGGCATATTTTCGGTATAAAATTCGTAATTTCATACTGCGAATGCCTGCAGAGTGCCAGAAATTGGCTCCAAAATATGCCTCAAGAGTCGTATTTGGGATGTTTGGGATATTTTGAAAACTGCAGGGGGGTTTGGGATAATGTGACCCATCGCCGCTTTCAGTATTTGGCATATTTTTCAGTATAAATATTCGTAATTTCAAACTGCGAATATGTGCAGAGAGCCAGAATTTGGCGCCAAAATATGGTTCAAGGGTCGAAATTAGCAAGTTTGGGATATTTTCAAAACGGCATGGAGGGTAAGTGCAAAATGTGACTCTATGGCGCGTTTAGTAATTGGCATATTTTCGGTATAATAAGTCGTAATTTCAAACTGCAAATATGTGCAGAGAGCCAGAATTTGGCTCCAAAATATTGCTCAAGACTCGAATTTGGGATTTTGGCGATATTTTCAAAAGTGCAGGGTGGGTTTGGGCAAAATGTGATCCGTCGCAGCTCTCAGTAATTGGCATTTTTTCTGAAAAAAAAGTCGTAATTTTAAAATGCGAATGCTTGCAGAGAGCCAGAATTTGGCTCCAAAATATGGTTCAAGCGTCGAATTTGGGATGTTTGTGATAATTTTAAAACTGCAGGGAGGATTTGGGCAAAGTGTGACCCATCGCTGATCCCCGTAATTGGCATATAGTCGGTATAAAAAGTCATATTTTCAAACTGCGAATACGTGCAGAGATCGAGAATTTTTTTCCAAAATATTGCTCAAGCTTCAAATTTGGGATGTTTGGGATACTTTGAAAACTGCAGGGACGGTTTGGGCAAAATGTGACTCATCGACGCGTTAAGTAATTGGCATATTTTCGATATAAAAAGTAGAAATTTCAAACTGCGATTACGTGCAGAGAGCCAAATTTGGCTCCAAAATATAGTTCAAGGTTCAAATTTAGGATATTTGGGATATTGTGAAAACTGCAGGGAGGACTTGGACAAAATGTGACTCATTGGCTCGTTCAGTAATTGGCATATTTTCGGTATGAAAATTCGTAATTTCAAACTGCGAATACGTGCAGAGAGCCAGAATTTGGCTCCAAAATATGGTTCAAGGGTCGAAATTGGGATGTTTGGAATATTTTCAAAACTGCAGGGAGGGTATGGGGAAAATGTGATTCATCGGCGCGTTCAGTAATTGGCATATTTTCGGTATAAAAATCGTAATTTCAAACTGCGAAAACGTGCCAAGATCCAGAATTTTGCTCCAAAGTATGGCTCAAGCGTGGAATTTGAGACGTATGGGATATTTTGAAGACTGCAGGGGGGTTTGGGCAAAATGTGACCTATCGCCGCTTTCAGTATTTGGCATATTTTCGGTATAAAAATTCGTAATTTCAAACTGCGAATACGTGCCGAGAGCTAAAATTTGGCTCGAAAATATAGTTCATGGGTCGAATTTGGGATATTTGGAAAACTGCATGGAGGACTTGGGCAAACTGTGACCCATCGCCGCTCTCAGTAATTGGCATATTTTCGGTATAAAATTCGTAATTTCAAACTGCAAATAAATGCAGAGTGCCAGAATTTAGCTCCTTAATGTGGCCCAAGCGTCGAATTTGGGATGTTTGGGATATTTTGAAAACTGCAGGGAGGGTTAGGTCAAAATGTGATTCATTGCCGCTTTCAGTAATTGGCTTTTTCTGTATAAAAAATCGTAATTTCAAACTGCGAATACGTGCAGAGACCCAGAATTTGGCTCCAAAATATGGTTCAAGCATCGAATTTGGGATGTTTGTGATATTTTTAATACTGTAGGGAGGGTTTTGGCAAAATGTGTAGCATCGCTGATCCCAGTAATTGGCATATATTCGGTATAAAAAGTCGTAATTTACAACTGCGAATACTTGCAGAGAGCAAGAATTTTGCACCAAAATATTGTTCAAGCGTCAAATTTGGGATGTTTGGGATATTTTGAAAACTGCAGGGAGGGTTTTGCCAAAATGTGACTCATCGGCACGTTCAATAATTGGCACATTTTCGGTATAAAAATTCGTAATTTCAAACTGCGAATACGTGCAGAGAGCAAGAATTTGGCTCCAAAATATGGTTCAAGGGACGAATTTGGGATGTTTGGGATATTTTGACAACTGCAGGGGGGGTTTGGGCAAAATGTGACTCATCGCCGTTTTCAGTATTTGGCATATTTTCGGTATAAATAGTCGTAATTACAAACTGCGAATACGTACAGAGAGCCAGAATTTGGCTCCAAAATATGGTTCAAGGGACGAATTTGGGATGTTTGGGAAAAGTTGAAAACTGCAGGGAGGACTTGGGCAAAATGTGACTCATCGGCGCGTTCAGTAATTGGAATATTTTCGGTATGAAAATTCATAATTTCAAACTGCGAATACGTGCAAAGAACCAGAACTTGGCTCCAAAATATGGCTCAAGCGTCGAATTTGGGATGTTTGGGATATTTGCAAAACTGCAGGGAGGGTTTAGGCAAACTGTGACCCATCGCTGCTCGCAGTAATTGGCATATTTTCGGTATAAAATTCGTAATTTCAAACTGCGAATACATGCAGAGAGCCAGAATTTGGCTCCTTCATATGGCCCAAGCGTCGAATTTGGGATGTTTGGGATATTTTGAAAACTGCAGGGAGGGTTTGGGCAAAATGTGATCCATCGCAGCTTGCAGTAATTGTCATTTTTTCTGTATACAAAGTCGTAATTTTAAAATACGAATACGTGCAGAGACCACAATTTGGCTCCAAAATATGGTTCAAGCGTCGAATTTGGGATGTTTGTGATATTTTTAAAACTGCAGGGAGGATTTAGGCAAAGTGTGACCCATCGCTAATCCCAGTAATTGGCATATAGTCGGTATAAAAAGTCGTATTTTCAAACTGCGAATACGTGCAGAAACCGAGAATTTTGTTCCAAAATATTATTCAAGGGTCGAATTTCGGATGTTTTGTGATATTTTTAAAACTGCAGGGAGGGTTTGGGCAAAATGTGACCCATCGCTGATCCCAGTAATTGGCATATATTCGGTATAAAATGTCGTAAATTCAAATTGCGAAAACGTGCAGAGAGCGAGAATGTTGCTCCAAAATATTGCTCAAGCGTCCAATTTGGGATGTTTGGAATATTATGAAAACTGCAAAGAAGGTTTAGGCAAAATGTGACACATTTTCAGTATAAAAAGTCGTAATTTCAAACTGCGAATGAGTGCCGAGAGCCAGAATTTGGCTCCAAAATATGGTTCAAGGGTCGATTTGGGATGTTTGGGATACATTTAAAACTGCAGGGAGGGTTTAGGCAAAATGTGACTCATCGGCGCGTTCAGTAATTGGCATATTTTCGGTATAAAATGTCGTTATTTCAAACTGCGAATACCTGCAGAGAGCCAGAATTTTGCTCCAAAATATGGCTCAAAAGTCGATTTTGAGATGTTTGGGATATTTTCAAAACTGCCGGGTGGGTTTGGGCAAACTGTGACCCATCGCTGCTCTCAGTAATTGCCATATTTTCGGTATAAAATTGGTAGTTTCAAACTGCGAAAACGTGCCGAGAGCCAGAATTTGTCTCAAAAATATGGCTCAAGCGTCGAATTTGGGACGTTAGGGATATTTTGAAAACTGCAGGAAGGGATTGGGCAAAATGTGATCCATTGCCGCTTTCAGTAACTGGCTCTAAAAAGCCAGAACTGGCTTGGTATAAAAAGTCGTAATTTCATACTGCGAATACGTGCAGAGAGCCAGAATTTGGCTCCAAAATATGCCTCAAGGGTCGTATTTGGGATGTTTGGGATATTTTGAGAACTGCAGTGGGGTTTGTGCAAAATGTGACCCATCACCGCTTTCAGTATTTGGCATATTTTCGGTAAAAAAAGTCGTAATTTCAAACTGCGAATACGTGCAGAGAGCCAGAATTTGGCTCCAAAATATGTTTCAAGGGTCGAATTTGGGATGTTTGGGATATTTTAAATAACTGCAGAGAGGACTTGGGCAAAATGTGACTCATCGGCGCGTTTAGTAATTGGCATATTTTCGGTATAAAAAGTCGTAATTTCAAACTGCGAATGCGTGCAAAGATCCAGAATTTGGCTCCAAAATATGGCTCAAGGGTCGAATTTGGGATGTTTGGGATATACGTGCAGAGACCCAGAATTTGGCTCCTTAATATGACCCAAGCGTCGAAATTGGGAAGTTTGGGATTTTTTTCAAAACTGCAGGGAGGGTTTGGGCAAAATGTGATCCATCGCTGCTTTCAGTAATTGGCATTTTTTCTTTACAAAAATCGTAATTTCAAACTGCGAATACGTGCAGAGAGTCAGAATTTGGCTCCAAAATATGGCTCAAGGGTCGAATTTGGGATGTTTGGGATATACGTGCAGAGAGCCAGAATTTGGCTCCAAAATATAGTTCAAGCGTTGAATTTGTGATGTTTGTGATATTTTTAAAACTGCAGGGAGGGTTTGGGCAAAATGTGACCCATCGCTGAACCCAGTAATTGGCAAATATTCGGTATAAAAAGTCGTAATTTCAAACTGCGAATACGTGCAGAGAGCTAGAATTTTGCTCCAAAATATTGCTCAAGCGTCAAATTTGGGATGTTTAGGATATTTTAAAAACTGCATGGAGGGTTTGGGCACAATATGACTCATCGGCGCATTAAGTAATTGGCATATTTTTGGCTTATAAACTCGTAATTTCAAACTGCGAATACGAGCAGAAAGCCAGAATTTGGTTAAAAAATATGGCTCAAGAGACAAATTTGGGATGTTTGGGATATTTTGAAAACTGCAGGCGGGGTTTGGGCAAAATGTGACTCATCGCCGCTTTCATTATTTGGCATATTTTCGGTATGAAAAGTCGTAATTTCAAACAGCGAATACGTGCAGAGAGACAGAATTTGGCTCCAAAATATGGTTCAAGGGTCGAGTTTGGGATGTTTGGGATATTTTCAAAACTGCAGGGAGGGTTTGGGCAAAATGTGATTCATCGGCGGGTTCAGTAATTGGCCTATTTTCGGTATAAAATGTCGTAATTTCAAGCTGCGAATACGTGCAGAGAGCCAGAATTTGGCTCCAAAATATGGCTCAAGAGTCGAATTTGGGATGTTTGGGATATTTTCAAAACTGCAGGGTGGGTTTTGGCAGAATATGATCCATTGCCGCTTTCAGTAACTGGCATATTTTCGGTATAAAATTCGTAATTTCATACTGCGAATACGTGCAGAGAGCCAGAAATTGGCTCCAAAATATGCCTCAAGAGTCGTATTTGGGATGTTTGGGATATTTTGAAAACTGCAGGGGAGTTTGGGCAAAATGTGATCCATTGCCGCTTTCAGTAACTGGCATATTTTCGGTATAAAATTCGTAATTTCATACTGCGAATACGTGCAGAGAGCCAGAAATTGGCTCCAAAATATGCCTCAAGCGTCGAATTTGGGATGTTTGGGATATTTTAAAAACTGCAAGGAGGGTTTGGGCACAATATGACTCATCGGCGCGTTAAGTAATGGCATATTTTTGGTTTATAAAGGCGTAATTTCATACTGCGAGTACGTGCAGAGAGCCAGAAATTGGTTCAAAAATATGACTCAAGAGTCAAATTTGGGATGTTTGGGATATTTTCAAAAGTGCACGGAGGACTTGGGCAAAATGTGACCCATCGCCGCTTTCAGTATTTGGCATATTTTCAGTATAAATATTCATAACTTCAAACTGCGAATATGTGCAGAGAGCCAGAATTTGGCGCCAAAATATGGTTCAAGGGTCGAAATTAGCAAGATTGGGATATTTTCAAAACTGCAGGGAGGGTAAGTGCAAAATGTGACTCTATGGCGCGTTCAGTAATTGGCATATTGATGATTGATAAAGATTAAGCCACCCAAGAGGTGGCACGGGCATGAATAGCCTGTAAGTGGTACAATTTTTTCTTTTTTTCCCAGTGTTCTGAGGTTGCATTTAACCATCAAGCTGTTATCGTGGGGGAGGATACTGCTTCACAGTCTTTATGAGGGTGTCCAGCTGCTGGACACCTTTGTTGACCAGGAGAGTGGCTGTGTTCATGGCTTCAGGGTGGCCACTGCATGATTCAGGAACTCTTAAAGCTCTTCTAAGGTCATTGGTTGCTTCACATTCCAGAAGATACTGAAGTAATGGCTTTTCTGTGACAGTTTGGCAGAAGATGCACTCTCTCTGTCAGGGTTCACCAATCTCCGAGTTGCATCTGTAACCTAGACGTAGTCTATATAGCCTAACTGCTATTTCCCTGTGGATTCCTTTTGGGATATTTAACCTTTCTAATTTGGTTGCCTGAAGATACCATGTTGCAGATGGCGAACCTTCAGCTATTCTCTGGTGTAGGTAGGCTTTGTTGAGATGTGAGAGTTTTTTGGTGATGATGTTTTTTATGTTCTCTAGGCTGGGTTGAATTGTTTTATGTATCACTGGATGACGAGTTGCCAATTTAGCAATTGGCAATTTAGTAATTGGCATATTTTCGGTATAATAAGTCGTAATTTCAGACTGCAAATATGTGCAGAGAGCCAGAATTTGGCTCCAAAATATTGCTCAAGACTCGAATTTGGGATGTTTGCGATATTTTCAAAAGTGCAGGGTGGGTTTTGGCAAACTGTGACCCATCGCCGCTCTCAGTAATTGGCATATTTTCGGTATAAAATTCGTAATTTCAAACTGCAAATAAATGCAGAGTGCCAGAATTTGGCTCCTTAATATGGCCCAAGCGTCGAATTTGGGATGTTTGGGATATTTTGAAAACTGCAGGGAGGGTTAGGTCAAAATGTGATTCATCGCCGCTTTCAGTAATTGGCTTTTTTCTGTATAAAAAGTCGTAATTTCAAACTGCGAATACGTGCAGAGACCAGAATTTGGCTCCAAAATATTGCTCAAGACTCGAATTTGGGATGTTTGCGATATTTTCAAAAGTGCAGGGTGGGTTTTGGCAAACTGTGACCCATCGCCGCTCTCAGTAATTGGCATATTTTCGGTATAAAATTCGTAATTTCAAACTGCAAATAAATGCAGAGTGCCAGAATTTGGCTCCTTAATATGGCCCAAGCGTCGAATTTGGGATGTTTGGGATATTTTGAAAACTGCAGGGAGGGTTAGGTCAAAATGTGATTCATCGCCGCTTTCAGTAATTGGCTTTTTTCTGTATAAAAAGTCGTAATTTCAAACTGCGAATACGTGCAGAGACCAGAATTTGGCTCCAAAATATGGTTCAAGCGTCGAATTTGGGATGTTTGTGATATTTTTAATACTGCAGGGAGGGTTTTGGCAAAATGTGTAGCATCGCTGATCCCAGTAATTGGCATATATTCGGTATAAAAAGTCGTAATTTAAAACTGCGAATACGTGCAGAGAGCGAGAATTTTGCACCAAAATATTGTTCAAGCGTCAAATTTGGGATGTTTGGGATATTTTGAAAACTGCAGGGAGGGTTTTGCCAAAATGTGACTCATCGGCACGTTCAATAATTGGCACATTTTCGGTATAAAAATTCGTAATTTCAAACTGCGAATACGTGCAGAGAACAAGAATTTGGCTCCAAAATATGGTTCAAGGGACGAATTTGGGATGTTTGGGATATTTTGACAACTGCAGGGGGGGTTTGGGCAAAATGTGACTCATCGCCGCTTTCAGTATTTGGCATATTTTCGGTATAAATAGTCGTAATTACAAACTGCGAATACGTACAGAGAGCCAGAATTTGGCTCCAAAATATGGTTCAAGGGACGAATTTGGGATGTTTGGGAAAAGTTGAAAACTGCAGGGAGGACTTGGGCAAAATGTGACTCATCGGCGCGTTCAGTAATTGGAATATTTTCGGTATGAAAATTCATAATTTCAAACTGCGAATACGTGCAAAGAACCAGAACTTGGCTCCAAAATATGGCTCAAGCGTCGAATTTGGGATGTTTGGGATATTTGCAAAACTGCAGGGAGGGTTTAGGCAAACTGTGACCCATCGCTGCTCGCAGTAATGGGCATATTTTCAGTATAAAATTCGTAATTTCAAACTGCGAATACATGCAGAGAGCCAGAATTTGGCTCCTTCATATGGCCCAAGCTTCGAATTTGGGATGTTTGGGATATTTTGAAAACTGCAGGGAGGGTTTGGGCAAAATGTGATACATCGCAGCTTGCAATAATTGTCATTTTTTCTGTATAAAAAGTCGTAATTTTAAAATACGAATACGTGCAGAGACCAGAATTTGGCTCCAAAATATGGTTCAAGCGTCGAATTTGGGATGTTTGTGATATTTTTAAAACTGCAGGGAGGATTTAGGCAAAGTGTGACCCATCGCTAATCCCAGTAATTGGCATATAGTCGGTATAAAAAGTCGTATTTTCAAACTGCGAATACGTGCAGAGACCGAGAATTTTGTTCCAAAATATTATTCAAGGGTCGAATTTGGGATGTTTGTGATATTTTTAAAACTGCAGGGAGGGTTTGGGCAAAATGTGACCCATCGCTGACCCCAGTAATTGGCATATATTCGGTATAAAAAGTCGTAAATTCAAATTGCGAAAACGTGCAGAGAGCGAGAATGTTGCTCCAAAATATTGCTCAAGCGTCCAATTTGGGATGTTTGGAATATTATGAAAACTGCAAAGAAGGTTTAGGCAAAATGTGACTCATTTTCAAAATAAAAAGTCGTAATTTCAAACTGCGAATGAGTGCCAAGAGCCAGAATTTGGCTCCAAAATATGGTTCAAGGGTCGATTTGGGATGTTTGGGATACATTTAAAACTGCAGGAAGGGTTTGGGCAAAATGTGACTCATCGGCGCGTTCAGTAATTTGCATATTTTCGGTATAAAATGTCGTTATTTCAAACTGCGAATACCTGCAGAGAGCCAGAATTTTGCTCCAAAATATGGCTCAAAAGTCGATTTTGAGATGTTTGGGATATTTTCAAAACTGCCGGGTGGGTTTGGGCAAACTGTGACCCATCGCTGCTCTCAGTAATTGCCATATTTTCGGTATAAAATTGGTAGTTTCAAACTGCGAAAACGTGCCGAGAGCCAGAATTTGTCTCAAAAATATGGCTGAATCGTCGAATTTTTTGACGTTAGGGATATTTTGAAAACTGCAGGAAGGGATTGGGCAAAGTGTGATCCATCGCCGCTCTCAGTAACTGGCTCTAAAAAGCCAGAACTGGCTTGGTATAAAAAGTCGTAATTTCATACTGCGAATACGTGCAGAGAGCCAGAATTTGGCTCCAAAATATGCCTCAAGGGTCGTATTTGGGATGTTTGGGATATTTTGAGTACTGCAGGGGGGTTTGGGCAAAATGTGACCCATCACCGCTTTCAGTATTTGGCATATTTTCGGTAAAAAAAGTCGTAATTTCAAACTGCGAATACGTGCAGAGAGCCAGAATTTGGCTCCAAAATATGTTTCAAGGGTCGAATTTGGGCTGTTTCGGATATTTTAAAAACTGCAGAGAGGACTTGGGCAAAATGTGACTCTTCGGCGCGTTTAGTAATTGGCATATTTTCGGTATAAAAAGTCGTAATTTCAAACTGCGAATGCGTGCAAAGATCCAGAATTTGGCTCCAAAATATGGCTCAAGGGTCGAATTTGGGATGTTTGGGAAATTTTGAAAACTGCATGGGGGGTTTCGGCAAAATGTGACTCATCGCCGCTTTCAGTATTTGGCATATTTTCGGTATAAAAAAGTCGTAATTTCAAACTGCGAATACGTGCAGAGAGCCAGAATTTGGCTCCAAAATATGGTTCAAGGGTCGAATTTGAGATGTTTGGGATATTTTAAAAACTGCAGGGAGGGTTTGGGCCAAATGTGACTCATCAGCGTATTCAGTAATTTGCGTATTTTCGGTATAAAAAGTCGTAATTTCAAACTGCGAATACGTACAGAGAGCCAGAAATTTGCTCCAAAATATGCCTCAAGGGTCGTATTTGGGATGTTTGGGATATTTTGAAAACTACAGGGAGGGTTTGGGCAAAATGTGATCCATCGCCGTTTTCAGTTTTTGGCATATTTTCGATATAAAAAGTAGTAATTTCAAACTGTGAATACGTGCAGAGAGCCAGAATTTGGCTCCAAAATATGGCTCAACGGTCGAATTTGGGATGTTTGGGATATACGTGCAGAGAGCCAGAATTTGGCTCCTTAATATGACCCAAGCGTCGAAATTGGGAAGTTTGGGATATTTTCAAAACTGCAGGGAGGGTTTGGGCAAAATGTGATCCATCGCTGCTTTCAGTAATTGGCATTTTTTCTTTAGAAAAATCGTAATTTCAAACTGCGAATACGTGCAGAGAGTCAGAATTTGGCTCCAAAATATGGCTCAAGGGTCGAATTTGGGATGTTTGGGATATACGTGCAGAGAGCCAGAATTTGACTCCAAAATATAGTTCAAGCGTTGAATTTGGGATGTTTGTGATATTTTTAAAACTGCAGGGAGGGTTTGGGCAAAATGTGACCCATCGCTGAACCCAGTAATTGGCAAATATTCGGTATAAAAAGTCGTAATTTCAAACTGCGAATACGTGCAGAGAGCTAGAATTTTGCTCCAAAATATTGCTCAAGCGTCAAATTTGGGATGTTTAGGATATTTTAAAAACTGCATGGAGGGTTTGGGCACAATATGACTCATCGGCGCGTTAAGTAATTGGCATATTTTTGGCTTATAAACTCGTAATTTCAAACTGCGAATAAGAGCAGAAAGCCAGAATTTGGTTCAAAAATATGGCTCAAGAGACAAATTTGGGATGTTTGGGATATTTTGAAAACTGCAGGCGGGGTTTGGGCAAAATGTGACTCATCTCTGCTTTCATTATTTGGCATATTTTCGGTATGAAAGTCGTAATTTCAAACTGCGAATACGTGCAGAGAGACAGAATTTGGCTCCAAAATATGGTTCAAGGGTCGAGTTTGGGATGTTTGGGATATTTTCAAAACTGCAGGGAGGGTTTGGGCAAAATGTGATTCATCGGCGGGTTCAGTAATTGGCCTATTTTTGGTATAAAAAGTCGTAATTTCAAGCTGCGAATACGTGCAGAGAGCCAGAATTTGGCTCCAAAATATGGCTCAAGAGTCGAATTTGGGATGTTTGGGATATTTTCAAAACTGCAGGGTGGGTTTTGGCAGAATGTGCTCCATTGGCGCTTTCAGTAACTGGCATATTTTCGGTATAAAATTCGTAATTTCATACTGCGAATGCGTGCAGAGAGCCAGAAATTGGCTCCAAAATATGCCTCAAGAGTCGTATTTGGGATGTTTGGGATATTTTGAAAACTGCAGGGGGGTTTGGGAAAATGTGACCCATCGCCGCTTTCAGTATTTGGCATATTTTCAGTATAAATATTCGTAATTTCAAACTGCGAATATGTGCAGAGAGCCAGAATTTGGCGCCAAAATATGGTTCAAGGGTCGAAATTAGCAAGTTTGGGATATTTTCAAAACGGCATGGAGGGTAAGTGCAAAATGTGACTCTATGGCGCGTTTAGTAATTGGCATATTTTCGGTATAATAAGTCGTAATTTCAAACTGCAAATATGTGCAGAGAGCCAGAATTTGGCTCCAAAATATTGCTCAAGACTCGAATTTGGGATTTTGGCGATATTTTCAAAAGTGCAGGGTGGGTTTGGGCAAAATGTGATCCGTCGCAGCTCTCAGTAATTGGCATTTTTTCTGAATAAAAAGTCGTAATTTTAAAATGCGAATGCTTGCAGAGAGCCAGAATTTGGCTCCAAAATATGGTTCAAGCGTCGAATTTGGGATGTTTGTGATAATTTTAAAACTGCAGGGAGGATTTGGGCAAAGTGTGACCCATCGCTGATCCCCGTAATTGGCATATAGTCGGTATAAAAAGTCATATTTTCAAACTGCGAATACGTGCAGAGATCGAGAATTTTTTTCCAAAATATTGCTCAAGCTTCAAATTTGGGATGTTTGGGATACTTTGAAAACTGCAGGGACGGTTTGGGCAAAATGTGACTCATCGACGCGTTAAGTAATTGGCATATTTTCGGTATAAAAAGTCGTAATTTCAAACTGCGAATACGTGCAGAGAGCCAGAATTTGGCTCCAAAATAAGGTTAAAGAGTCTAATTTGGGATGTTTGGGATATTTTGAAAACTGCAGGTTGGGATTGGGCAAACTGTGACCTATCGACGCTCTCAGTAATTGGCATATTTTCGGTATAAAATTCGTAATTTCAAACTGCAAAAACTTGCCGAGATCCAGAATTTGGCTCCAAAATAAGGCTCAAGCGTGGAATTTGAGACGTTCGGGATATTTTGAAACTGCAGGGGGGTTTGGGCAAAATGTGACCTATCGCCGCTTTCAGTATTTGGCATATTTTCGGTATAAAAATACGTAATTTCAAACTGTGAATACGTGCAGAGAGCCAGAATTTAGCTCCAAAATATGATTCAAGGGTCGAAATTGGCATGCTTGGGATATTTTCAGAACTGCAGGGAGGGTATGGGCAAAATATGACCCATCGGCGCGTTCAGTAATTGGCATATTTTCGGTATAAAATTCGGAATTTCAAACTGCGAAAACGTGCCGAGAGCCAGAATTTGGCTCCAAAATATGGTTCAAGGGTCGAAATCGGGATGTTTGGGATATTTTGAAAACTGCAGGGAGGGCTTGGGGAAAATGTGATCCATTGCCGCTTTCAGTAACTGGCATATTTTCGGTATAAAAAGTCGTAATTTCATACTGCGAATACGTTCAGAGAGTCAGAAATTGGCTCCAAAATATGCCTGAAGGTTTGTATTTGGGATGTTTTGGATATTTTGAAAACTACAGGGGGGGTTTGGGCAAAATGTGACCCATCGCCGTTTTTAGTATTTGGCATATTTTCGATATAAAAAGTAGAAATTTCAAACTGCGATTACGTGCAGAGAGCCAAATTTGGCTCCAAAATATAGTTCAAGGTTCAAATTTAGGATATTTGGGATATTGTGAAAACTGCAGGGAGGACTTGGACAAAATGTGACTCATTGGCTCGTTCAGTAATTGGCATATTTTCGGTATGAAAATTCGTAATTTCAAATTGCGAATACGTGCAGAGAGCCAGAATTTGGCTCCAAAATATGGTTCAAGGGTCGAAATTGGGATGTTTGGAATATTTTCAAAACTGCAGGGAGGGTATGGGGAAAATGTGATTCATCGGCGCGTTCAGTAATTGGCACATTTTCGGTATAAAAATCGTAATTTCAAACTGCGAAAACGTGCCAAGATCCAGAATTTTGCTCCAAAGTATGGCTCAAGTGTGGAATTTGAGACGTATGGGATATTTTGAAGACTGCAGGGGGGTTTGGGCAAAATGTGACCTATCGCCGCTATCAGTATTTGGCATATTTTCGGTATAAAAATTCGTAATTTCAAACTGCGAATACGTGCCGAGAGCTAAAATTTGGCTCGAAAATATAGTTCATGGGTCGAATTTGGGATATTTGGGATATTTGGAAAACTGCATGGACGACTTGGGCAAACTGTGACCCATCGCCGCTCTCAGTAATTGACATATTTTCGGTATAAAATTCGTAATTTCAAACTGCAAATAAATGCAGAGTGCCAGAATTTAGCTCCTTAATGTGGCCCAAGCGTCGAATTTGGGATGTTTGGGATATTTTGAAAACTGCAGGGAGGGTTAGGTCAAAATGTGATTCATCGCCGCTTTCAGTAATTGGCTTTTTTCTGTATAAAAAGTCGTAATTTCAAACTGCGAATACGTGCAGAGACCCAGAATTTGGCTCCAAAATATGGTTCAAGCGTCGAATTTGGGATGTTTGTGATATTTTTAATACTGTAGGGAGGGTTTTGGCAAAATGTGTAGCATCGCTGATCCCAGTAATTGGCATATATTCGGTATAAAAAGTCGTAATTTACAACTGCGAATACTTGCAGAGAGCGAGAATTTTGCACCAAAATATTGTTCAAGCGTCAAATTTGGGATGTTTGGGATATTTTGAAAACTGCAGGGAGGGTTTTGCCAAAATGTGACTCATCGGCACGTTCAATAATTGGCACATTTTCGGTATAAAAATTCGTAATTTCAAACTGCGAATACGTGCAGAGAGCAAGAATTTGGCTCCAAAATATGGTTCAAGGGACGAATTTGGGATGTTTAGGATATTTTGACAACTGCAGGGGGGGTTTGGGCAAAATGTGACTCATCGCCGCTTTCAGTATTTGGCATATTTTCGGTATAAATAGTCGTAATTACAAACTGCGAATACGTACAGAGAGCCAAAATTTGGCTCCAAAATATGGTTCAAGGGACGAATTTGGGATGTTTGGGAAAAGTTGAAAACTGCAGGGAGGACTTGGGCAAAATGTGACTCATCGGCGCGTTCAGTAATTGGAATATTTTCGGTATGAAAATTCATAATTTCAAACTGCGAATACGTGCAAAGAACCAGAACTTGGCTCCAAAATATGGCTCAAGCGTCGAATTTGGGATGTTTGGGATATTTGCAAAACTGCAGGGAGGGTTTAGGCAAACTGTGACCCATCGCTGCTCGCAGTAATTGGCATATTTTCGGTATAAAATTCGTAATTTCAAACTGCGAATACATGCAGAGAGCCAGAATTTGGCTCCTTCATATGGCCCAAGCGTCGAATTTGGGATGTTTGGGATATTTTAAAAACTGCAGGGAGGGTTTGGGCAAAATGTGATACATCGCAGCTTGCAGTAATTGTCATTTTTTCTGTATAAAAAGTCGTAATTTTAAAATACGAATAAGTGCAGAGACCAGAATTTGGCTCTAAAATATTATTCAAGGGTCGAATTTGGGATGTTTGTGATATTTTTAAAACTGCAGGGAGGGTTTGGGCAAAATGTGACCCATCGCTGATCCCAGTAATTGGCATATATTCGGTATAAAAAGTCGTAAATTCAAATTGCGAAAACGTGCAGAGAGCGAGAATGTTGCTCCAAAATTTTGCTCAAGCGTCCAATTTGGGATGTTTGGAATATTATGAAAACTGCAAAGAAGGTTTAGGCAAAATGTGACTCATTTTCAGTATAAAAAGTCGTAATTTCAAACTGCGAATGAGTGCCAAGAGCCAGAATTTGGCTCCAAAATATGGTTCAAGGGTCGATTTGGGATGTTTGGGATACATTTAAAACTGCAGGGAAGGTTTGGGCAAAATGTGACTCATCGGCGCGTTCAGTAATTGGCATATTTTCGGTATAAAATGTCGTTATTTCAAACTGCGAATACCTGCAGAGAGCCAGAATTTTGCTCCAAAATATGGCTCAAAAGTCGATTTTGAAATGTTTGGGATATTTTCAAAACTGCCGGGTGGGTTTGGGCAAACTGTGAACCATCGCTGCTCTCAGTAATTGCCATATTTTCGGTATAAAATTGGTAGTTTCAAACTGCGAAAACGTGCCGAGAGCCAGAATTTGTCTCAAAAATATGGCTCAAGCGTCGAATTTTTTGACGTTAGGGATATTTTGAAACCTGCAGGAAGGGATTGGGCAAAATGTGATCCATCGCCGCTTTCAGTAACTGGCTCTAAAAAGCCAGAACTGGCTTGGTTTAAAAAGTCGTAATTTCATACTGCGAATACGTGCAGAGAGCCAGAATTCGGCTCCAAAATATGCCTCAAGGGTCGTATTTGGGATGTTTGGGATATTTTGAGTACTGCAGGGGGGTTTGGGCAAAATGTGACCCATCACCGCTTTCAGTATTTGGCATATTTTCGGTAAAAAAAGTCGTAATTTCAAACTGCGAATAAGTGCAGAGAGCCAGAATTTGGCTCCAAAATATGTTTCAAGGGTCGAATTTGGAAAGTTTGGGATATTTTAAAAACTGCAGAGAGGACTTGGGCAAAATGTGACTCTTCGGCGCGTTTAGTAATTGGCATATTTTCGGTATAAAAAGTCGTAATTTCAAACTGCGAATGCGTGCAAAGATCCAGAATTTGGCTCCAAAATATGGCTCAAGGGTCGAATTTGGGATGTTTGGGAAATTTTGAAAACTGCATGGGGGGTTTCGGCAAAATGTGACTCATCGCCGCTTTCAGTATTTGGCATATTTTCGGTATAAAAAAGTCGTAATTTCATACTGCGAATACTTGCAGAGAGCCAGAAATTTGCTCCAAAATATGCCTCAAGGGTCGTATTTGGGATGTTTGGGATATTTTGAAAACTACAGGGAGGGTTTGGGCAAAATGTGATCCATCGCCGTTTTCAGTTTTTGGCATATTTTCGATATAAAAAGTAGTAATTTCAAACTGCGAATACGTGCAGAGAGCCAGAATTTGGCTCCAAAAAATGGCTCAAGGGTCGAATTTGGGATGCTTGGGATATACGTGCAGAGAACCAGAATTTGGCTCCTTAATATGACCCAAGCGTCGAAATTGGGAAGTTTGGGATATTTTCAAAACTGCAGGGAGGGTTTGGGCAAAATGTGATCCATCGCTGCTTTCAGTAATTGGCATTTTTTCTTTACAAAAATCGTAATTTCAAACTGCGAATACGTGCGGAGAGTCAGAATTTGGCTCCAAAATATGGCTCAAGGGTCGAATTTGGGATGTTTGGGATATACGTGCAGAGAGCCAGAATTTGGCTCCAAAATATAGTTCAAGCGTTGAATTTGGGATGTTTGTGATATTTTTAAAACTGCAGGGAGGGTTTGGGCAAAATGTGACCCATCGCTGAACCCAGAAATTGGCAAATATTCGGTGTAAAAATTCGTAATTTCAAACTGCGAATACGTGCAGAGAGCTAGAATTTTGCTCCAAAATATTGCTCAAGCGTCAAATTTGGGATGTTTAGGATATTTTAAAAACTGCATGGAGGGTTTGGGCACAATATGACTCGTCGGCGCGTTAAGTAATTGGCATATTTTTGGCTTATAAACTCGTAATTTCAAACTGCGAATACGAGCAGAAAGCCAGAATTTGGTTCAAAAATATGGTTCAAGAGTCGAATTTAGGATGTTTGGGATATTTTGAAAACTGCAGGGAGGGTTTGGGCAAAATAAGATCCGTCGCAGCTTTCAGTAATTGGCATTTTTTCTGTATAAAAAGTCGTAATTTTAAAATGCGAATGCTTGCAGAGAGCCAGAATTTGGCTCCAAAATATGGTTCAAGCGTCGAATTTGGGATGTTTGTGATAATTTTAAAACTGCAGGGAGGATTTGGGCAAAGTGTGACCCATCGCTGATCCCAGTAATTGGCATATAGTCGGTATAAAAAGTCGTATTTTCAAACTGCGAATACGTGCAGAGATCGAGAATTTTGTTCCAAAATATTGCTCAAGCTTCAAATTTGGGATGTTTGGGATATTTTGAAAACTGCAGGGACGGTTTGGGCAAAATGTGACTCATCGACGCGTTCAGTAATTGGCATATTTTCGGTATAAAAAGTCGTAATTTCAAACTGCGAATACGTGCAGAGAGCCAGAATTTGGCTCCAAAATAAGGCTCAAGAGTCTAATTTGGGATGTTTGGGATATTTTGAAAACTGCAGGGTGGGTTTGGGCAAAATGTGACCTATCGCCGCTCTCAGTAATTGGCATATTTTCGGTATAAAATTCGTAATTTCAAACTGCGAAAACTTGCCGAGATCCAGAATTTGGCTCCAAAATAAGGCTCAAGCGTGGAATTTGAGACGTTCGGGATATTTTGAAAACAGCAGGGGGGTTTGGGCAAAATGTGACCTATCGCCGCTTTCAGTATTTGGCATATTTTCGGTATAAAAAGTCGTAATTTCAAACTGTGAATACGTGCAGAGAGCCAGAATTTAGCTCCAAAATATGGTTCACGGGTCGAAATTGGCATGCTTGGGATATTTTCAGAATTGCAGGGAGGGTATGGTCAAAATGTGACCCATCGGCGCGTTCAGTAATTGGCATATTTTCTGTATAAAATTCGGAATTTCAAACTGCGAAAACGTCCCGAGAGCCAGAATTTGGCTCCAAAATATGGTTTAAGGGTCGAAATTGGGATGTTTGGGATATTTTGAAAACTGCAGGGAGGGCTTGTGGAAAATGTGATCCATCGCCGCTTTCAGTAACTGGCATATTTTCGGTATAAAAAGTCGTAATTTCATACTGCGAATACGTTCAGAGAGTCAGAAATTGGCTCCAAAATATGCCTGAAGGTTCGTGTTTGGGATGTTTTCGATATTTTGAAAACTACAGGGGGGGTTTGGGCAAAATGTGACCCATCGCCGTTTTTAGTATTTGGCATATTTTCGATATAAAAAGTAGAAATTTCAAACTGCGATTACGTGCAGAGAGCCAAATTTGGCTCCAAAATATAGTTCAAGGTTCAAATTTAGGATATTTGGGATATTGTGAAAACTGCAGGGAGGACTTGGACAAAATGTGACTCATTGGCTCGTTCAGTAATTGGCATATTTTCGGTATGAAAATTCGTAATTTCAAACTGCGAATACGTGCAGAGAGCCAGAATTTGGCTCCAAAATATGGTTCAAGGGTCGAAATTGGGATGTTTGAAATATTTTCAAAACTGCAGGGAGGGTATGGGGAAAATGTGATTCATTGGCGCGTTCAGTAATTGGCATATTTTCGGTATAAAAATCGTAATTTCAAACTGCGAAAACGTGCCAAGATCCAGAATTTTGCTCCAAAGTATGGCTTAAGCGTGGAATTTGAGACGAATGGTATATTTTGAAAACTGCAGGGGGGTTTGGGCAAAATGTGACCTATCGCCGCTTTCAGTATTTGGCATATTTCCGGTATAAAAATTCGTAATTTCAAACTGCGAATACGTGCCGAGAGCTAAAATTTGGCTCGAAAATATAGTTCATGGGTCGAATTTGGGATATTTGGGATATTTGGAAAACTGCATGGAGGACTTGGGCAAACTGTGACCCATCGCCGCTCTCAGTAATTGGCATATTTTCGGTATAAAATTCGTAATTTCAAACTGCAAATAAATGCAGAGTGCCAGAATTTGGCTCCTTAATATGGCCCAAGCGTCGAATTTGGGATGTTTGGGATATTTTGAAAACTGCAGGGAGGATATAGGCAAAGTGTGACCCATCGCTAATCCCAGTAATTGGCATATCGTCGGTATAAAAAGTCGTAAATTCAAATTGCGAAAACGTGAAGAGAGCGAGAATGTTGCTCCAAAATATTGCTGAAGCGTCCAATTTGGGATGTTTAGAATATTTTGAAAACTGCAAAGAAGGTTTAGGCAAAATGTGACTCATTTTCAGTAAAAAAAAGTCGTAATTTCAAACTGCGAATGAGTGCCGAGAGCCAGAATTTGGCTCCAAAATATGGTTCAAGGGTCGATTTGGGATGTTTGGGATATATTCAAAACTGCCGGGTGGGTTTGGGCAAACTGTGACCCATCGCTGCTCTCAGTAATTGCCATATTTTCGGTGTAAAATTGGTAGTTTCAAACTGCGAAAACGTGCCGAGAGCCAGAATTTGTCTCAAAAATATGGCTCAAGCGTCGAATTTGGGACGTTAGGGATATTTTGAAAACTGCAGGAAGGGATTGGGCAAAATGTGACTCATCGGCGCGTTTAGTAATTGGCATATTTTCGGTATAAAAAGTCGTAATTTCAAACTGCGAATGCGTGCAAAGATCCAGAATTTGGCTCCAAAATATGGCTCAAGCGTCGAATTTGGGATGTTTGGGATATTTGCAAAACTGCAGGGAGGGTTTAGGCAAACTGTGACCCATCGCTGCTCGCAGTAATTGGCATATTTTCGGTATAAAATTCGTAATTTCAAACTGCGAATACATGCAGAGAGCCAGAATTTGGCTCCTTCATATGGCCCAAGCGTCGAATTTGGGATGTTTGGGATATTTTAAAAACTGCAGGGAGGGTTTGGGCAAAATGTGATACATCGCAGCTTGCAGTAATTGTCATTTTTTCTGTATAAAAAGTCGTAATTTTAAAATACGAATACGTGCAGAGACCAGAATTTGGCTCTAAAATATTATTCAAGGGTCGAATTTGGGATGTTTGTGATATTTTTAAAACTGCAGGGAGGGTTTGGGCAAAATGTGACCCATCGCTGATCCCAGTAATTGGCATATATTCGGTATAAAAAGTCGTAAATTCAAATTGCGAAAACGTGCAGAGAGCGAGAATGTTGCTCCAAAATTTTGCTCAAGCGTCCAATTTGGGATGTTTGGAATATTATGAAAACTGCAAAGAAGGTTTAGGCAAAATGTGACTCATTTTCAGTATAAAAAGTCGTAATTTCAAACTGCGAATGAGTGCCAAGAGCCAGAATTTGGCTCCAAAATATGGTTCAAGGGTCGATTTGGGATGTTAGGATACATTTAAAACTGCAGGGAAGGTTTGGGCAAAATGTGACTCATCGGCGCGTTCAGTAATTGGCATATTTTCGGTATAAAATGTCGTTATTTCAAACTGCGAATACCTGCAGAGAGCCAGAATTTTGCTCCAAAATATGGCTCAAAAGTCGATTTTGAAATGTTTGGGATATTTTCAAAACTGCCGGGTGGGTTTGGGCAAACTGTGAACCATCGCTGCTCTCAGTAATTGCCATATTTTCGGTATAAAATTGGTAGTTTCAAACTGCGAAAACGTGCCGAGAGCCAGAATTTGTCTCAAAAATATGGCTCAAGCGTCGAATTTTTTGACGTTAGGGATATTTTGAAACCTGCAGGAAGGGATTGGGCAAAATGTGATCCATCGCCGCTTTCAGTAACTGGCTCTAAAAAGCCAGAACTGGCTTGGTATAAAAAGTCGTAATTTCATACTGCGAATACGTGCAGAGAGCCAGAATTCGGCTCCAAAATATGCCTCAAGGGTCGTATTTGGGATGTTTGGGATATTTTGAGTACTGCAGGGGGGTTTGGGCAAAATGTGACCCATCACCGCTTTCAGTATTTGGCATATTTTCGGTAAAAAAAGTCGTAATTTCAAACTGCGAATAAGTGCAGAGAGCCAGAATTTGGCTCCAAAATATGTTTCAAGGGTCGAGTTTGGAAAGTTTGGGATATTTTAAAAACTGCAGAGAGGACTTGGGCAAAATGTGACTCTTCGGCGCGTTTAGTAATTGGCATATTTTCGGTATAAAAAGTCGTAATTTCAAACTGCGAATGCGTGCAAAGATCCAGAATTTGGCTCCAAAATATGGCTCAAGGGTCGAATTTGGGATGTTTGGGAAATTTTGAAAACTGCATGGGGGGTTTCGGCAAAATGTGACTCATCGCCGCTTTCAGTATTTGGCATATTTTCGGTATAAAAAAGTCGTAATTTCATACTACGAATACTTGCAGAGAGCCAGAAATTTGCTCCAAAATATGCCTCAAGGGTCGTATTTGGGATGTTTGGGATATTTTGAAAACTACAGGGAGGGTTTGGGCAAAATGTGATCCATCGCCGTTTTCAGTTTTTGGCATATTTTCGATATAAAAAGTAGTAATTTCAAACTGCGAATACGTGCAGAGAGCCAGAATTTGGCTCCAAAAAATGGCTCAAGGGTCGAATTTGGGATGTTTGGGATATACGTGCAGAGAGCCAGAATTTGGCTCCTTAATATGACCCAAGCGTCGAAATTGGGAAGTTTGGGATATTTTCAAAACTGCAGGGAGGGTTTGGGCAAAATGTGATCCATCGCTGCTTTCAGTAATTGGAATTTTTTCTTTACAAAAATCGTAATTTCAAACTGCGAATACGTGCGGAGAGTCAGAATTTGGCTCCAAAATATGGCTCAAGGGTCGAATTTGGGATGTTTGGGATATACGTGCAGAGAGCCAGAATTTGGCTCCAAAATATAGTTCAAGCGTTGAATTTGGGATGTTTGTGATATTTTTAAAACTGCAGGGAGGGTTTGGGCAAAATGTGACCCATCGCTGAACCCAGAAATTGGCAAATATTCGGTATGAAAATTCGTAATTTCAAACTGCGAATACGTGCAGAGAGCTAGAATTTTGCTCCAAAATATTGCTCAAGCGTCAAATTTGGGATGTTTAGGATATTTTAAAAACTGCATGGAGGGTTTGGGCACAATTTGACTCGTCGGCGCGTTAAGTAATTGGCATATTTTTGGCTTATAAACTCGTAATTTCAAACTGCGAATACGAGCAGAAAGCCAGAATTTGGTTCAAAAATATGGTTCAAGAGTCGAATTTAGGATGTTTGGGATATTTTGAAAACTGCAGGGAGGGTTTGGGCAAAATAAGATCCGTCGCAGCTTTCAGTAATTGGCATTTTTTCTGTATAAAAAGTCGTAATTTTAAAATGCGAATGCTTGCAGAGAGCCAGAATTTGGCTCCAAAATATGGTTCAAGCGTCGAATTTGGGATGTTTGTGATAATTTTAAAACTGCAGGGAGGATTTGGGCAAAGTGTGACCCATCGCTGATCCAAGTAATTGGCATATAGTCGGTATAAAAAGTCGTATTTTCAAACTGCGAATACGTGCAGAGATCGAGAATTTTGTTCCAAAATATTGCTCAAGCTTCAAATTTGAGATGTTTGGGATATTTTGAAAACTGCAGGGACGGTTTGGGCAAAATGTGACTCATCGACGCGTTCAGTAATTGGCATATTTTCGGTATAAAAAGTCGTAATTTCAAACTGCGAATACGTGCAGAGAGCCAGAATTTGGCTCCAAAATAAGGCTCAAGAGTCTAATTTGGGATGTTTGGGATATTTTGAAAACTGCAGGGTGGGTTTGGGCAAAATGTGACCTATCGCCGCTCTCAGTAATTGGCATATTTTCGGTATAAAATTCGTAATTTCAAACTGCGAAAACTTGCCGAGATCCAGAATTTGGCTCCAAAATAAGGCTCAAGCGTGGAATTTGAGACGTTCGGGATATTTTGAAAACAGCAGGGGGGTTTGGGCAAAATGTGACCTATCGCCGCTTTCAGTATTTGGCATATTTTCGGTATAAAAAGTCGTAATTTCAAACTGTGAATACGTGCAGAGAGCCAGAATTTAGCTCCAAAATATGGTTCAAGGGTCGAAATTGGCATGCTTGGGATATTTTCAGAACTGCAGGGAGGGTATGGGCAAAATGTGACCCATCGGCGCGTTCAGTAATTGGCATATTTTCTGTATAAAATTCGGAATTTCAAACTGCGAAAACGTCCCGAGAGCCAGAATTTGGCTCCAAAATATGGTTTAAGGGTCGAAATTGGGATGTTTGGGATATTTTGAAAACTGCAGGGAGGGCTTGTGGAAAATGTGATCCATCGCCGCTTTCAGTAACTGGCATATTTTCGGTATAAAAAGTCGTAATTTCATACTGCGAATACGTTCAGAGAGTCAGAAATTGGCTCCAAAATATGCCTGAAGGTTCGTGTTTGGGATGTTTTCGATATTTTGAAAACAACAGGGGGGGGTTTGGGCAAAATGTGACCCATCGCCGTTTTTAGTATTTGGCATATTTTCGATATAAAAAGTAGAAATTTCAAACTGCGATTACGTGCAGAGAGCCAAATTTGGCTCCAAAATATAGTTCAAGGTTCAAATTTAGGATATTTGGGATATTGTGAAAACTGCAGGGAGGACTTGGACAAAATGTGACTCATTGGCTCGTTCAGTAATTGGCATATTTTCGGTATGAAAATTCGTAATTTCAAACTGCGAATACGTGCAGAGAGCCAGAATTTGGCTCCAAAATATGGTTCAAGGGTCGAAATTGGGATGTTTGAAATATTTTCAAAACTGCAGGGAGGGTATGGGGAAAATGTGATTCATTGGCGCGTTCAGTAATTGGCATATTTTCGGTATAAAAATCGTAATTTCAAACTGCGAAAACGTGCCAAGATCCAGAATTTTGCTCCAAAGTATGGCTTAAGCGTGGAATTTGAGACGAATGGGATATTTTGAAAACTGCAGGGGGGTTTGGGCAAAATGTGACCTATCGCCGCTTTCAGTATTTGGCATATTTTCGGTATAAAAATTCGTAATTTCATACTGCGAATACGTGCCGAGAGCTAAAATTTGGCTCGAAAATATAGTTCATGGGTCGAATTTGGGATATTTGGGATATT
The DNA here is from genome assembly GCF_040958095.1 of Procambarus clarkii. NCBI lineage: Eukaryota > Metazoa > Arthropoda > Malacostraca > Decapoda > Cambaridae > Procambarus > Procambarus clarkii. The sequence continues at coordinate 24,100,657 of NC_091157.1, read as the reverse complement.
TGGAAAACTGCATGGAGGACTTGGGCAAACTGTGACCCATCGCCGCTCTCAGTAATTGGCATATTTTCGGTATAAAATTCGTAATTTCAAACTGCAAATAAATGCAGAGTGCCAGAATTTGGCTCCTTAATATGGCCCAAGCGTCGAATTTGGGATGTTTGGGATATTTTGAAAACTGCAGGGAGGGTTAGGCCAAAATGTGATCCATCGCTGCTTTCAGTAATTGGCTTTTTTCTGTATAAAAAGTCGTAATTTCAAACTGCGAATACGTGCAGAGACCCAGAATTTGGCTCCAAAATATGGTTCAAGCGTTGAATTTAGGATGTTTGTGATATTTTTAATACTGCAGGGAGGGTTTTGGCAAAATGTGTAGCATCGCTGATCCCAGTAATTGGCATATATTCGGTATAAAAAGTCGTAATTTAAAACTGCGAATACGTGCAGAGAGCGAGAATTTTGCACCAAAATATTGTTCAAGCGTCAAATTTGGGATGTTTGGGATATTTTGAAAACTGCAGGGAGGGTTTTGCCAAAATGTGACTCATCGGCGCGTTCAATAATTGTCATATTTTCGGAATAAAAATTCGTAATTTCAAACTGCGAATACGTGCATTTAGCAAGAATTTGGCTCCACAATATGGTTCAAGGGAAGAATTTGGGATGTTTGTGATATTTTTAAAACTGCAGGGAGGATATAGGCAAAGTGTGACCCATCGCTAATCCCAGTAATTGGCATATAGTCGGTATAAAAAGTCGTAAATTCAAATTGCGAAACCGTGAAGAGAGCGAGAATGTTGCTCCAAAATATTGCTGAAGCGTCCAATTTGGGATGTTTAGAATATTTTGAAATCTGCAAAGAAGGTTTAGGCAAAATGTGACTCATTTTCAGTAAAAAAAGTCGTAATTTCAAACTGCGAAAGAGTGCCGAGAGCCAGAATTTGGCTCCAAAATATGGTTCAAGGGTCGATTTGGGATGTTTGGGATACTTTTAAAACTGCAGGGAGGGTTTGGGCAAAATGTGACTCATCGGCGCGTTCAGTAATTGGCATATTTTCGGTATAAAATGTCGTTATTTCAAACTGCAAATACGTGCAGAGAGCCAGAATTTTGCTCCAAAATATGGCTCAAGAGTCGATTTTGAGATGTTTGGGATATATTCAAAACTGCCGGGTGGGTTTGGGCAAACTGTGACCCATCGCTGCTCTCAGTAATTGCCATATTTTCGGTGTAAAATTGGTAGTTTCAAACTGCGAAAACGTGCCGAGAGCCAGAATTTGTCTCAAAAATATGGCTCAAGCGTCGAATTTGGGACGTTAGGGATATTTTGAAAACTGCAGGAAGGGATTGGGCAAAATGTGACTCATCGGCGCGTTTAGTAATTGGCATATTTTCGGTATAAAAAGTCGTAATTTCAAACTGCGAATGCGTGCAAAGATCCAGAATTTGGCTCCAAAATATGGCTCAAGGGTCGAATATGGGATGTTTGGGAAATTTTGAAAACTGCATGGGGGGTTTCGGCAAAATGTGACTCATCGCCGCTTTCAGTACTTGGCATATTTTCGGTATAAAAAAGTCGTAATTTCAAACTGCGAATACGTGCAGAGAGCCAGAATTTGGCTCCAAAATATGATTCAAGGGTCGAATTTGGGATGTTTGGGATATTTTAAAAACTGCAGGGAGGGTTTGGGCAAAATGTGACTCATCAGCGCATTCAGTAATTTGCGTATTTTCGGTATAAAAAGTAGTAATTTCAAACTGCGAATACGTGCAGAGAGCCAGAATTTGGCTCCAAAATATGGTTCAAGGGTCGAATTTGGGATGTTTTGGACAATTTTAAAACTGCAGGGAGGATTTGGGCAAAAAGTGACTCATCGGCGCGTTCATTAATTGGAATATTTTCGGTATGAAAATTAGTAATTTAAAACTGCGAATACATGCAGAGAGCCAGAACTTGGCTCCTTAAAATGGCTCAAGCGTCGAATTTGGAATGTTTGCGATATTTGCACTACTGCAGGGTGGGTTTGGGCAAATTGTGACCCATCGCTGCTCGCAGTAATTGGCATATTTTCGGAATAAAATTCGTAATTTCAAAGATTGTGATTTTTTTTATTGAGAAAATTGAGAAAATTTCGTAATTGTGAGAAAACATTAAATAGAATTGAAATATTGGTAAAAACAAATATATTTACATAAAATCCCATTACATGAAAAACGTGAAAAAGTCACTATATTACCAAATTTGAGGATTTTAACTTCATATCATAGAGCGAGGTTTCGTATTATTTATACACTAGAAAATATATGAAAATGTTGTTTCCAATACAAATGATAAAAATTGTTGTGTTTTCATTAGAATTAACAAAAATGTTCCTGATTTTCCGTTTATATTACCAATGGAAGATGTACACGTAAAACCGCTCTATCCGGCTGAAACGTCGATATATGCAATAAAAACATAATTTCCCCCCTTTTCAATATCTTACTCAGTATTTTAACGAGAAACAAATAGTTGACTGAAAATACAGTATTTAAGGTTAATTTCTAAACAATAATGAGCTTGCATCATTTTTATCGTATATATAATGAATTAATAATAATAAACTGAAAATTCACAAAAACGTGGAAAACGGCATAATATTGCCTAATTCAATGATATTTTGTTTAAATTACATAAAGAAAAATGGGATGATAAACGTCAAAATATTGCTAAATTCGATGATTTTTAGTAGAAAGCAAAATGCAAGAAAACTTGCTTAAAAATGCAATATTATGCGAAATTCTGAGATTTGAAGGCCAAATCACATATCGTGAGAAAACATACTACCTTAAAAGTAGAAAAAAAGTAGTATCGAAATATTGTTAAAAACGAATATATTTACGTTAAATCACACTACATGAAAAACGCGAAAAATGTCACTATATTACCAAATTTAAGGATTTTACCTTCAAATCATAAAGCGAGGTTTCGTATTATTTAGATCCTAGAAAAGACATATTAAAATGTTGTTTCCAATACAAATGATAAAAATCAATGGGTTTTCATTAGAATTAGCTAAAATGTTCCTGATTTTCCGTTTATATTACCGATGGAAGATGTACACGTAAAACCGCTTTAATTCGGCTGAAACGTCGATATATGCAATAAAAACAGAACTTCTCTGAGATTTGAAGGCCAAATTACATATCGTGAGAAAACATGAAGTAGTTTCGAAATATTGGTAAAACGAATATATTTACGTTAAATCACACTACATGAAAAACGCGATAAAAGTCACTATATTACCAAATTTGAGGATTTTACCTTCAAATCATAAAGCGAGGTTTCGTATTATTTAAAAACTAGAAAAGACATATTAAAATGTTGTTTCCAGTACAAATGATAAAAATCAATGTGTTTTCATTAGAATTAACTAAAATGTTGCTGATTTTCCGTTTATATTACCAATGGAAGATGTACACGTAAAACCGCTCTAATCCGGCTGAAACGTCGATATATGCAATAAAAACATAATTTCCCTCCTTTTCAATATCTTACTCAGTATTTTAACGAGAAACCAATAGTTGACTGAAAATAAAGTATTTAAGGTTAATTTCTAAACAATAATGAGTTTGCATCATTTTTATCGTATATATAATGAATTAATAATAATAAACTGAAAATTCACAAAAACGTGGAAAACGGCATAATATTGCCTAATTCAATGATATTTTGTTTAAATTACATAAAGAGAAATGGGATGATAAACGTCAAAATATTGCTAAATTCGATGATTTTTAGTAGAAAGCAAAATGCAAGAAAACTTGCTTAAATATGCAATATTATGCGAAATTCTGAGATTTGAAGGCCAAATCACATATCGTGAGAAAACATATTACCTTAAAAGTAGTATCGAAATATTGTTAAAAACGAATATATTTACGTTAAATCACACTACATGAAAAACGCGAAAAAAGTCACTATATTACCAAATTTGAGGATTTTACCTTCAAATCATAAAGCGAGGTTTCGTATTATTTAGATCCTAGAAAAGACATATTAAAATGTTGTTTCCAATACAAATGATAAAAATCAATGGGTTTTCATTAGAATTAGCTAAAATGTTCCTGATTTTCCGTATATATTACCGATGGAAGATGTACACGTAAAACCACTCTAATCCGGCTGAAACGTCGATATATGCAATAAAAACAGAACTTCTCTGAGATTTGAAGGCCAAATCACATATCGTGAGAAAACATTAAATAGAATTGAAATATTGTTAAAAACCAATATATTTACATAAAATCACACAATATGAAAAACGTGTAAAAAGGCACTATATTACCAAATTTAAGGATTTTAACTTCATATCATAGAGCAAGGTTTCGTATTATTTATAGCCTAGAAAATACGTGAAAATGTTGTTTCCAATACAAATGATAAAAATTGATGTCTTTTCATTTGAATTAACTAATCTGTTCTTGTTTTTCCGTTGATATTACCGTTGGAAGATGTACACGAAAAACCTCTGTTATCCGGATGAAACGTCATTATATGCAATAAAAACAGAACTTCTCCCCTTTTCAATATCTTACTCAGTATTTTAACGCGAAACAAATAGTTGATTGAAAATAAAGTATTTAAGGGTAATTTCTAAGCAATAATGTGTTTGCATCCTTTTTATCGCATATATAATGAATTAATAATAATAAACTGAAAATTCACAAAAACGTTGATAAACGGCAAAATATTGCCTAATTCGATGATATTTTGTTTAAATTACAAAAAGGAAAAGGGAATGATAAACATCAAAATATTGCTAAATTCGATGATTTTTGGTACAAAACAAAATGCAAGAAAACTCTCTAAATATGCAATATTATGCGAAATTATGAGATTTGAAGGCCAAATCACATATCGTGAGAAAACATGAAGTAGTTTCGAAATATTGGTAAAACGAATATATTTACGTTAAATCACACTACATGAAAAACGCGAAAAAAGTCACTATATTACCAAATTTGAGGATTTTAACTTCAAATCATAAAGCGAGGTTTCGTATTATTTAAGAACTAGAAAAGACATATCAAAATGTTGTTTCCAGGACAAATGATAAAAATCAATACGTTTTCATTAGAATTAACAAAAATGTTCCTGATTTTCCGTTTATATTACCAATGGAAGATGTACACGTAAAACCGCTCTATCCGGCTGAAACGTCGATATATGCAATAAAAACATAATTTCCCCCCTTTTCAATATCTTACTCAGTATTTTAACGAGAAACAAATAGTTGACTGAAAACACAGTATTTAAGGTTAATTTCTAAACAATAATGAGCTTGCATCATTTTTATCGTATATATAATGAATTAATAATAATAAACTGAAAATTGACAAAAACGTGGAAAACGGCATAATATTGCCTAATTCAATGATATTTTGTTTAAATTACATAAAGAAAAATGGGATGATAAACGTCAAAATATTGCTAAATTCGATGATTTTTAGTAGAAAGCAAAATGCAAGAAAACTTGCTTAAAAATGCAATATTATGCGAAATTCTGAGATTTGAAGGCCAAATCACATATCGTGAGAAAACATATTACCTTAAAAGTAGAAAAAAAGTAGTATCGAAATATTGTTAAAAACGAATATATTTACGTTAAATCACACTACATGAAAAAACGTGAAAAAAGTCACTATATTACCAAATTTGAGGATTTTACCTTCAAATCATAAAGCGAGGTTTCGTATTATTTAGATCCTAGAAAAGACATATTAAAATGTTGTTTCCAATACAAATGATAAAAATCAATGGGTTTTCATTAGAATTAGCTAAAATGTTCCTGATTTTCCGTTTATATTACCGATGGAAGATGTACACGTAAAACCGCTTTAATCCGGCTGAAACGTCGATATATGCAATAAAAACAGAACTTCTCTGAGATTTGAAGGCCAAATCACATATCGTGAGAAAACATTAAATAGAATTGAAATATTGTTAAAAACAAATATATTTACATAAAATCACACTATATGAAAAACGTGAAAAAAGGCCTATATTACCAAATTTGAGGATTTTAACTTCATATCATAGAGCAAGGTTTCGTATTATTTATAGCCTAGAAAATACATGAAAATGTTGTTTCCAATACAAATGATAAAAATTTATGTGTTTTCATTTGAATTAACTAATCTGTTCTTGTTATTCCGTTGATATTACCGATGGAAGATGTACACGTAAAACCGCTGTTATCTGAATGAAACGTCAATATATGTAATAAAAACATAACTTCTCCCCTTTTCAATATCTTACTCAGTATTTTAACGCGAAACAAATAGGTGATTGAAAATAAAGTATTTAAGGGTAATTTCTAAGCAATAATGTGTTTGCATCCTTTTTATCGCATATATAATGAATTAATAATAATAAACTGAAAATTCACAAAAACGTTGATAAACGGCAAAATATTGCCTAATTCGATGATATTTTGTTTAAATTACAAAAAGGAAAAGGGAATGATAAACGTCAAAATATTGCTAAATTCGATGATTTTTGGTACAAAACAAAATGCAAGAAAACTCTCCAAATATGCAATATTATGCGAAATTATGAGATTTGAAGGCCAAATCACATATCGTGAGAAAACATGAAGTAGTTTCGAAATATTGGTAAAACGAATATATTTACGTTAAATCACACTACATGAAAAACACGAAAAAAGTCACTATATTACCAAATTTGAGGATTTTAACTTCAAACCATAAAGCGAGGTTTCGTATTATTTAAGAACTAGAAAAGACATATTAAAATGTTGTTTCCAGTACAAATGACAAAAATCAATGTGTTTTCATTATAATTAACTAAAATGTTCCTGATTTTTCCGTTTATATTACCAATGGAAGATGTACACGTAAAACCGCTCTAATCCGGCTGAAACGTCGATATATGCAATAAAAACATAATTTCCCCCGTTTTCAATATATTACTCAGTATTTTAACGAGAAACAAATAGTTGACTGAAAATAAAGTATTTAAGGTTAATTTCTAAACAATAATGAGTTTGCATCATTTTTATCGTATATATAATGAATTAATAATAATAAACTGAAAATTCACAAAAACGTGAAAAACGGCATAATATTGCCTAATTCAATGATATTTTTTTAAATTACATAAAGAAAAATGGGATGATAAACGTCAAAATATTGCTAAATTCGATGATTTTTAGTAGAAAGCAAAATGCAAGAAAACTTGCTTAAAAATGCAATATTATGCAAAATTCTAAGATTTGAAGGCCAAATCACATACCGTGAGAAAACATGAAGTTGTTTCGAAATATTGGTAAAACGAATATATATTTACGTTAAATCATACTACATGAAAAACGCGAAAAAAGTCACTATATTACCAAATTTGAGGATTTTAACTTCAAATCATAAAGCGAGGTTTCGTATTATTTAAAAACTAGAAAAGACATATTAAAATGTTGTTTCCAGTACAAATGGGAAAAATCAATGTGTTTTTTTTGGAATTAACTAAAATGTTCCTGATTTTCCGTTTATATTACTAATGGAAGATGTACACGTAAAACCGCTCTAATCCAGCTGAAACGTCGATATATGCAATAAAAACATAATTTCCCCCCTATTCAATATCTTCCTCAGTATTTTAACGAGAAACAAATAGTTGACTGAAAATAAAGTATTTAAGGTTAATTTCTAAACAATAATGAGTTTGCATCATTTTTATCGTATATATAATGAATTAATAATAATAAACTGAAAATTCACAAAAACGTGGAAAACGGCATAATATTGCCTAATTATGATATTTTGTTTAAATTACATAAAGAAAAATGGGATGATAAACGTCAAAATATTGCTAAATTCGATGATTTTTAGTAGAAAGCAAAATGCAAGAAAACTTGCTTAAAAATGCAATATTATGCGAAATTCTGAGATTTGATGGCCAAATCACATATCGTGAGAAAACATATTACCTTAAAAGTAGAAAAAAAGTAGTATCGAAATATTGTTTAAAACGAATATATTTACGTTAAATCACACTACATGAAAAACGCGAAAAATTCACTATATTACCAAATTTGAGGATTTTAACTTCAAATCATAAAGCGAGGTTTCGTATTATTTAAGAACTAGAAAAGACATATTAAAATGTTGTTTCCAGTACAAATGACAAAAATCAATGTGTTTTCATTAGAATTAACTAAATGTTCCTGATTTTCCGTTTATATTTCCAATGGAAGATGTACACGTAAAACAGCTCTAATACGGCTGAAACGTCGATATATGCAATAAAAACATAATTTCCCCCCTTTTCAATATCTTACTCAGTATTTTAACGAGAAACAAATAGTTGACTGAAAATAAAGTATTTAAGGTTAATTTCTAAACAATAATGAGTTTGCATCTTTTTTATCGTATAAATAATGAATTAATAATAATAAACTGAAAATTCACAAAAACGTGGAAATCGGCATAATATTGCCTAATTCAATGATATTTTGTTTAAATTACATAACGAAAAATGGGATGATAAACGTCAAAATATTGCTAAATTCGATGATTTTTAGTAGAAAGCAAAATGCAAGAAAACTTGCTTAAAAATACAATATTATGCGAAATTCTGAGATTTAAAAGCCAAATCACATATCGTGAGAAAACATGTTACCTAAAAAGTTGAAAAAAAGTAGTATCGAAATATTGTTAAAAACGAATATGTTTACGTTAAATCACACTACATGAAAAACGCGAAAAAAGTCACTATATTACCAAATTTGAGGATTTTACCTTCAAATCATAAAGCGAGGTTTCTTATTATTTAGATCCTAGAAAAGACATATTAAAATGTTGTTTCCAATACAAATGATAATAATCAATGGGTTTTCATTAGAATTAGCTAAAATGTTCCTGATTTTCCGTTTATATTACCGATGGAAGATGTACACGTAAAACCGCTGTTATTCGGATGAAACGTCAATATATGCAATAAAAACAACTTCTCCCCTTTTCAATATCTTACTCAGTATTTTAAGGCGAAACAAATAGTTGATTGAAAATAAAGTATTTAAGGGTAATTTCTAAGCAATAATGTGTTTGCATCCTTTTTATCGTATATATAATGAATTATTAATAATAAACTGAAAATTCACAAAAACGTTGATAATCGGCAAAATATTGCCTAATTCGATGATATTTTGCCTAAATTACAAAAAGGAAAAGGGAATGATAAAAGTCAAAATATTGCTAAATTCGATGATTTTTGGTACAAAACAAAATGCAAGAAAGCACTCTAAATAGGCAATATTATGCGAAATTATGAGATTTGAAGGCCAAATCACATATCGTGAGAAAACATGAAGTAGTTTCGAAATATTGGTAAAACGAATATATTTACGTTAAATCACACTACATGAAAAACGCGAAAAAGTCACTATATTACCAGATTTGAGGGTTTTAACTTCAAATCATAAAGCGAGGTTTCGTATTATTTAAGAACTAGAAAAGACATATTAAAATGTTGTTTCCAATACAAATGATAAAAATCAATGGGTTTTCATTAAAATTAGCTAAAATGTTCCTGATTTTCTTTTTTACATTACCGATGGAAGATGTACACATAAAACCGCTCTAATCCGGCTGAAACGTCGATATATGCAATAAAAACAGAACTTCTCTGAGATTTGAAGGCCAAATCACATATCGTGAGAAAACATTAAATAGAATTGAAATATTGTTAAAAACAAATATATTTACATAAAATCACACAATATGAAAAACGTGAAAAAAGGCACTATATTACCAAATTTGAGGATTTTAACTTCATATCATGTGTTTTCATTAGAATTAACTAAAATGTTCCTGATTTGCCGTTTATATTACCAATGGAAGATTTACACTTAAAACCGCTCTAATCCAGCTGAAACGTCGGTATATGCAATAAAAACATAATTTCCCCCCCTTTTCAATGTCTTACTCAGTATTTTAACGAGAAACAAATAGATGACTGAAAATAAAGTATTTATGGTTAATTTCTAAACAATAATGAGTTTGCATCATTTTTATCGTATACATAATGAATTAATAATAATAAACTGAAAATTCACAAAAACGTGGAAAACGGCATAATATTGCCTAATTCAATGATATTTTGTTTAAATTACATAAAGAAAAATGGGATGATAAACGTCAAAATATTGCTAAATTCGATGATTTTTAGTAGAAAGCAAAATGCAAGAAAACTTGCTTAAAAGGCAATATTATGCGAAATTCTGAGATTTGAAGGCCAAATCACATATCGTGAGAAAACATGTTACCTAAAAAGTAGAAAAAAGTACTATCGAAATATTGTTAAAAACGAATATGTTTACGTTAAATCACACTACATGAAAAACGCGAAAAAAGTCACTATATTACCAAATTTGAGGATTTTAACTTCAAATCATAAAGCGAGGTTTCGTATTATTTAGATCCTGGAAAAGACATATTAAAATGTTGTTTCCAATACAAATGATAAAAATCAATGGGTTTTCATTAGAATTAGCTAAAATGTTCCTGATTTTCCGTTTATATTACCGATGGAAGATGTACACGTAAAAACCGCTCTAATCCGGCTGAAACGTCGATATATGCAATAAAAACAGAACTTCTCTGAGATTTGAAGGCCAAATCACATATCATGAGAAAACATTAAATATAATTGAAATATTGGTAAAAACAAATATATTTACATAAAATCCCACTATATGAAAAACGTGAAAAAAGGCACTATATTACCTAATTTGAGGATTTTAACTTCAAATCATATAGCAAGTTTTCGTATTATTTATAGCCTAGAAAAAAGACATGAAAATGTTGTTTCCAATACAAATGATAAAAATCGATGTGTTTTCATTTGAATTAACTAAAATGTTCTTGATTTTCCGTTTATATTACCGATCGAAGATGTACACGTAAAACCGCTCTTGTCCGGATGATACGTCAATATATGCAATAAAAACAGAACTTCTCCCCTTTTCAATATCTTACTCAGTATTTTAACGCGAAACAAATTGTTGATTGAAAATTAAGTATTTAAGGTTAATTTCTAAGCAATAATGTGTTTGCATCCTTTTTATCGTATGTATTATGAATTAATAATAATAAAATGAAAATTCACAAAAACGTGGATAAACGGCTAAATATTGCCTAATTCGATGATATTTTGTTTAAATTACATAAAGGAAAATGGGATGATAAACGTCAAAAAATTGCTTAATTCGATGATTTTTAGTAGAAAGTAAAATGCAAGAAAACTTGCTTAAAAATGCAATATTATGAAAAATTCTGAGATTTGAAGGCCAAATCACATATCTTGAGAAAACATATTACCTAAAAAGTAGAAAAAAAGAAGTATCGAAATATTGTTAAAAACGAATATATTTACGTTAAATCACACTACATGAAAAACGCAAAAAAATTCACTATATTACCAAATTTGAGGATTTTAACTTCAAATCATAAAGCGAGGTTTCGTAATATTTAGATCCTGGAAAAGACATATTAAAATGTTGTTTCCAATACAAATGATAAAAATCAATGGGCTTTCATTAGAATTAGCTAAAATGTTCCTGATTTTCCGTTTATATTACCGATGGAAGATGTACACGTAATACCGCTCTAATCCGGCTAAAACGTCGATATATGCAATAAAAACTGAACTTCTCTGAGATTTGAAGGCCAAATCACATATCATGAGAAAACATTAAATAGAATTGAAATATTGGTAAAAACAAATATATTTACATAAAATCCCACCATATGAAAAACGTGAAAAAAGGCACTATATTACCAAATTTGAGGATTTTAACTTCATATCATAGAGCAAGTTTTCGTATTATTTATAGCCTAGAAAAGACATGAAAATGTTGTTTTCAATACAAATGATAAAAATCGATGTGTTTTCATTTGAATTAACTAAAATGTTCTTGATTTTCCGTTTATATTACCGATGGAAGATGTACATGTAAAACCGCTCTTGTCCGGATGAAACGTCAATATATGCAATAAAAACAGAACTTCTCCCCTTTTCAATATCTTACTCAGTATTTTAACGCGAAACAAATAGTTGATTGAAAATAAAGTATTTAAGGTTAATTTCTTAGCAATAATGTGTTTGCATCATTTTTATCGTATGTATTATGAATTAATAATAATAAAATGAAAATTTACAAAAACGTGGATAAACGGCTAAATATTGCCTAATTCGATGATATTTTGTTTAAATTACATATAGGAAAATGGGATGATAAACGTCAAAATATTGCTAAATTCGATGATTTTGGTAGAAAGCAAAATGCAAGAAAACTTGCTTAAAATGCAATATTATGCGAAATTCAGAAATTTGAATGCCAAATCACATATCGTGAGAAAACATATTACCTAAAAAGTAGAAAAAAGTAGTATCGAAATATTGTTAAAAATGAATATATTTACGTTAAATCACACAACATGAAAAACGCGAAAAAAGTCACTATATTACCAAATTTGAGGATTTTAACTTCAAATCATAAAGCGAGGTTTCGTATTAATTAAAAACTACAAAAGACATATTAAAATGTTGTTTCCAGTACAAATGATAAAAATCAATGTGTTTTCGTTAGAATTAACTAAAATGTTCCTGATTTTCCGTTCATATTACCAATGGAAGATGTACACGTAAAACCGCTCTAATCCGGCTGAAACGTCGATATAAGCAATAAAAACATAATTTCCCCCCTTTTCAATATCTTACTCAGTATTTTAACTCGAAACAAATAGTTGATTGAAAATAAAGTATTTAGGTTAATTTCTAAACAATAATGAGTTTGAATCATTTTTATCGTATATATAATGAATTAATAATAATATACTGAAAATTCACAAAAACGTGGAAAACGGCATAATATTGCCTAATGCAATGATATTTTGTTTAAATTACATTTAAAAAAATAGGATGATAAACGTCAAAATATTGCTTAATTCGATGATTTTTAGTAGAAAGCAAAATGCAAGAAAACTTGCTTAAAAATGCAATATTATGCGAAATTCTGAGATTTGAAGGCCAAATCTTATATCGTGAGAAAACATATTACCTAAAAAGTAGAAAAAAGTAGTATCAAAATATTGTTAAAAACGAATATATTTACGTTAAATCACACTACATGAAAAACGCAAAAAAGTCACTATATTACCAAATTTGAGGATTTTACCTTCAAGTCATAAAGCGAGGTTTCGTATTGTTTAGATCCTAGAAAAGACATATTAAAATGTTGTTTCCAATACAAATGATAAAAATCAATGGGTTTTCATTAAAATTAGCTAAAATGTTCCTGATTTTCTTTTTTACATTACCGATGGAAGATGTACACATACGAAATTCTGAGATTTGAAGGCCAAATCTTATATCATGAGAAAACATATTACCTAAAAAGTAGAAAAAAGTAGTATCAAAATATTGTTAAAAACGAATATATTTACGTTAAATCACACTACATGAAAAACGCAAAAAAAGTCACTATATTACCAAATTTGAGGATTTTACCTTCAAGTCATAAAGCGAGGTTTCGTATTGTTTAGATCCTAGAAAAGACATATTAAAATGTTGTTTCCAATACAAATGATAAAAATCAATGGGTTTTCATTAAAATTAGCTAAAATGTTCCTGATTTTCTTTTTTACATTACCGATGGAAGATGTACACCTAAAACCGCTCTAATCCGGCTGAAACGTCGATATATGCAATAAAAACAGAACTTCTCTGAGATTTGAAGGCCAAATCACATATCGTGAGAAAACATTAAATAGAATTGAAATATTGTTAAAAACAAATATATTTACATAAAATCACACAATATGAAAAACGTGAAAAAAGGCACTATATTACCAAATTTGAGGATTTTAACTTCATATCATAGAGCAAGGTTTCGTTTTATTTATAGCCTAGAAAATACATGAAAATGTTGTTTCCAATACAAATGATAAAAATTGATGTGTTTTCATTTTAATTAACTTATCTGTTCTTGTTTTTCGTTGATATTACCGATGGAAGATGTACACGTAAAACCACTGTTATCCGGATGAAACGTCAATATATGCAATAAAAGCAGAACTTCTCCCCTTTTCAATATCTTACTCAGTATTTTAACGCGAAACAAATAGTTGATTGAAAATAAAGTTTTTAAGGGTAAATTCTAAGCAATAATGTGTTTGCATCCTTTTTATCGTATATATAATGAATTAATAATAATAAACTGAAAATTCACAAAAACGTTGATAAACGGCAAAATATTGCCTAATTCGATGATATTTGGTTTAAATTACAAAAAGGAAAAGGGAATGATATATGTCAAAATATTGCTAAATTCGATGATTCTTGGTACAAAACAAAATGCAAGAAAACTCTCTAAATATGCAATATTATGCGAAATTATGAGATTTGAAGGCCAAATCACTTATCGTGAGAAAACATGAAGTAGTTTCGAAATATTGGTAAAACGAATATATTTACGTTAAATCACACTACATGAAAAACGCAAAAAAAGTCACTATATTACCAAATTTGAGGATTTTAACTTCAAATCATAAAGCGAGGTTTCGTATTATTTAAGAACTAGAAAAGACATATTAAAATGTTGTTTCCAGTACAAATGACATAAATCAATGTGTTTTCATTAGAATTAACTAAAATGTTCCTGATTTGCCGTTTATATTACCAATGGAAGATTTACACTTAAAACCGCTCTAATCCAGCTGAAACGTCGGTATATGCAATAAAAACATAATTTCCCCCCCTTTTCAATGTCTTACTCAGTATTTTAACGAGAAACAAATAGATGACTGAAAATAAAGTATTTATGGTTAATTTCTAAACAATAATGAGTTTGCATCATTTTTATCGTATATATAATGAATTATTAATAATAAACTGGAAATTCACAAAAACGTGGAAAACGGCATAATATTGCCTAATTCAATGATATTTTGTTTAAATTACATAAAGAAAAATGGGATGATAAACGTCAAAATATTGCTAAATTCGATGATTTTTAGTAGAAAGCAAAATGCAAGAAAACTTGCTTAAAAGGCAATATTATGCGAAATTCTGAGATTTGAAGGCCAAATCACATATCGTGAGAAAACATGTTACCTAAAAAGTAGAAAAAAAGTACTATCGAAATATTGTTAAAAACGAATATGTTTACGTTAAATCACACTACATGAAAAACGCGAAAAAAGTCACTATATTACCAAATTTGAGGATTTTACCTTCAAATCATAAAGCGAGGTTTCGTATTATTTAGATCCTAGAAAAGACATATTAAAATGTTGTTTCCAATGTAAATGATAATAATCAATGGGTTTTATTAGAATTAGCTAAAATGTTCCTGATTTTCCGTTTATATTGCCGATGGAAGGTGTACACGTAAAACCGCTCTAATCTGGCTGAAACGTCGATATATGCAATAAAAACAGAACTTCTCTGAGATTTGACGGCCAAATCACATATCGTGAGAAAACATATTACCTAAAAAGTAGAAAAAATGTAGTATCGAAATATTGTTAAAAAAATGAATATATTTACGTTAAATCACACAACATGAAAAACGCGAAAAAAGTCACTATATTACCAAATTTGAGGATTTTAACTTCAAATCATAAAGCGAGGTTTCGTATTATTTAGATCCTGGAAAAGACATATTAAAATGTTGTTTCCAATACAAATGATAAAAATCAATGGGTTTTCATTAGAATTAGCTAAAATGTTCCTGATTTTCCGTTTATATTACCGATGGAAGATGTACACGTAAAAACCGCTCTTATCCGGCTGAAACGTCGATATATGCAATAAAAACAGAACTTCTCTGAGATTTGAAGGCCAAATCACATATCATGAGAAAACATTAAATAGAATTGAAATATTGGTAAAAACAAATATATTTACATAAAATCCCACCATATGAAAAACGTGAAAAAAGGCACTATATTACCTAATTTGAGGATTTTAACTTCAAATCATATAGCAAGTTTTCGTATTATTTATAGCCTAGAAAAAAGACATGAAAATGTTGTTTCCAATACAAATGATAAAAATCGATGTGTTTTCATTTGAATTAACTAAAATGTTCTTGATTTTCCGTTTATTTTACCGATCGAAGATGTACACGTAAAACCGCTCTTGTTCGGATGATACGTCAATATATGCAATAAAAACAGAACTTCTCCCCTTTTCAATATCTTACTCAGTATTTTAACGCGAAACAAATTGTTGATTGAAAATAAAGTATTTAAGGTTAATTTCTAAGCAATAATGTGTTTGCATCCTTTTTATCGTATGTATTATGAATTAATAATAATAAAATGAAAATTCACAAAAACGTGGATAAACGGCTAAATATTGCCTAATTCGATGATATTTTGTTTAAATTACATAAAGGAAAATGGGATGATAAACGTCAAAAAATTGCTTAATTCGATGATTTTTAGTAGAAAGCAAAATGCAAGAAAACTTGCTTAAAAATGCAATATTATGCAAAATTCTGAGATTTGAAGGCCAAATCACATATCTTGAGAAAACATATTACCTAAAAAGTAGAAAAAAAGAAGTATCGAAATATTGTTAAAAACGAATATATTTACGTTAAATCACACTACATGAAAAACGCGAAAAAAGTCACTATATTACCAAATTTGAGGATTTTAACTTCAAATCATAAAGCGAGGTTTCGTAATATTTAGATCCTGGAAAAGACATATTAAAATGTTTCCAATACAAATGATAAAAATCAATGGGCTTTCATTAGAATTAGCTAAAATGTTCCTGATTTTCCGTTTATATTACCGATGGAAGATGTACACGTAATACCGCTCTAATCCGGCTGAAACGTCGATATATGCAATAAAAACTGAACTTCTCTGAGATTTGAAGGCCAAATCACATATCATGAGAAAACATTAAATAGAATTGAAATATTGGTAAAAACAAATATATTTACATAAAATCCCACCATATGAAAAACGTGAAAAAAGGCACTATAATACCAAATTTGAGGATTTTAACTTCATATCATAGAGCAAGTTTTCGTATTATTTATAGCCTAGAAAAGACATGAAAATGTTGTTTCCAATACAAATGATAAAAATCGATGTGTTTTTATTTGAATTAACTAAAATGTTCTTGATTTTCCGTTTATATTACTGATGGAAGATGTACACGTAAAACCGCTCTTGTCCGGATGAAACGTCAATATATGCAATAAAAACAGAACTTCTCCCCTTTTCAATATCTTACTCAGTATTTTAACGCGAAACAAATAGTTGATTGAAAATAAAGTATTTAAGGTTAATTTCTTAGCAATAATGTGTTTTCATCATTTTTATCGTATGTATTATGAATTAATAATAATAAAATGAAAATTTACAAAAACGTGGATAAACGGCTAAATATTGCCTAATTCGATGATATTTTGTTTAAATTACATATAGGAAAATGGGATGATAAACGTCAAAATATTGCTAAATTCGATGATTTTTAGTAGAAAGCAAAATGCAAGAAAACTTGCTTAAAATGCAATATTATGCGAAATTCAGAGATTTGAATGCCAAATCACATATCGTGAGAAAACATATTACCTAAAAAGTAGAAAAAAAGTAGTATCGAAATATTGTTAAAAATGAATATATTTACGTTAAATCACACAACATGAAAAACGCGAAAAAAGTCACTATATTACCAAATTTGAGGATTTTAACTTCAAATCATAAAGCGAGGTTTCGTATTAATTAAAAACTAGAAAAGACATATTAAAATGTTGTTTCCAGTACAAATGATAAAAATCAATGTGTTTTCGTTAGAATTAACTAAAATGTTCCTGATTTTCCGTTCATATTACCAATGGAAGATGTACACGTAAAACCGCTCTAATCGGGCTGAAACGTCGATATAAGCAATAAAAACATAATTTCCCCCCTTTTCAATATCTTACTCAGTATTTTAACTCGAAACAAATAGTTGATTGAAAATAAAGTATTTAGGTTAATTTCTAAACAATAATGAGTTTGAATCATTTTTATATATAATGAATTCATATATATAATGAATTAATAATAATATACTGAAAATTCACAAAAACGTGGAAAACGGCATAATATTGCCTAATGCAATGATATTTTGTTTAAATTACATTTAAAAAAATAGGATGATAAACGTCAAAATATTGCTTAATTCGATGATTTTTAGTAGAAAGCAAAATGCAAGAAAACTTGCTTAAAAATGCAATATTATGCAAAATTCTGAGATTTGAAGGCCAAATCACATATCGTGAGAAAACATATTACCTAAAAAGTAGACAAAACGTAGTATCGAAATATTGTTAAAAACGAATATATTTACGTTAAATCACACTACATGAAAAACGCGAAAAAAGTCACTATATTATCAAATTTGAGGATTTTAACTTCAAATCTTAAAGCGAGGTTTCGTATTATTTAGATCCTGGAAAAGACATATTAAAATGTTGTTTCCAATACAAATGATAAAAATCAATGGGTTTTCATTAGAATTAGCTAAAATGTTCCTGATTTTCCGTTTATATTACCGATGGAAGATGTACACGTAAAACTGCTCTAATCCGGCTGAAACGTCGATATATGCAATAAAAACAGAATTTCTCTGAGATTTAAAGGCCAAATCACATATCATGAAAAAACATTAAATAGAATTGAAATATTGGTAAAAACAAATATATTTACATAAAATCCCACCATATGAAAAACGTGAAAAAAGGCACTATATTACCAAATTTGAGGGTTTTAACTTCATATCATAGAGCAAGTTTTCGTATTATTTATAGCCTAGAAAAGACATGAAAATGTTGTTTCCAATACAAATGATAAAAATCGATGTGTTTTCATTTGAATTAACTAAAATGTTCTTGATTTTCCGTTTATATTACCAATGGAAGATGTACACGTAAAACCGCTCTTATCTGGATGAAACGTCAATATATGCAATAAAAACAGAACTTCTCCCCTTTTCTATATCTTACTCAGTATTTTAACGCGAAACAAATAGTTGATTGAAAATAAAGTATTTAAGGTTAATTTCTAACCAATAATGTGCTTGCATCCTTTTTATCGTCTATATAATGAATTATTAATAATTAACTGAAAATTCACAAAAACGTGGAAAAATGGCAAAATATTGCCTAATTCGATGATATTTTGTTTAAATTACATAAAAGAATAGGGAATGATAAACGTCAAAATATTGCTAAATTCGATGATTTTTAGTAAAAAGAAAATGCAAGAAAACTCTCTAAAAAAGCAATATTATGCGAAAGTATGAGATTTGAAGGCCAAATCACATATCATGAGAAAACATTAAATAGAATTAAAATATTGGTAAAAACAAATATATTTACATAAAATCACACTACATAAAAAACGTGAAAAAAGGCACTATATTACCAAATTTGAGTTTTTTAACTACATATCATAGAGCAAGGTTTTGTATTATTTGTAGCCTAGAAAAGACATGAAAATGTTGTTTCCAATACAAATGATAAAAATCGATGTGTTTTCATTTGAATTAACTAAAATGTTCTTATTTTCCGTTTTTATTACCGATGGAAGATGTACACGTAAAACCGCTCTTATCCGGATGAAACGTCAATATATGCAATAAAAACCGAACTTCTCCCCTTTTCAATATCTTACTCAGTATTTTAAAGCGAAACAAATAGTTGATTGAAAATAAAGTATTTAAGGTTAATTTGTAAGCAATAATGTGTTTGCATCCTTTTTATCGTATGTATAATGAATTAATAATAATAAACTGAAAATTTACAAAAACGTGGATAAACGACAAAATATTGCCTAATTTGATGATATTTTGTTTAAATTACATAAAGAAAAAGGGTATGATAAACGTCAAAATATTGCTATATTCGATGATTTTTAGTAGAAAGCAAAATACAAGAAAACTTGTTTAAAAATGCAATATTATGCGAAATTCTGAGATTTGAAGGCCAAATCACATATCGTGAGAAAACATATTACCTAAAAAGTAGAAAAAAAGTAGTATCGAAATATTGTTAAAAACGCATATATTTACGTTAAATCACACTACATGAAAAACGCGAAAAAGTCACTATATTACCAAATTTGAGGATTTTAACTTCAAATCATAAAGCGAGGTTTCGTATTATTTAGATCCTGGAAAAGACATATTAAAATGTTGTTTCCAATACAAATGATAAAAATCAATGTGTTTTCATTAGAATAAGCTAAAATGTTCCTGATTTTCCGTTTATATTACCGATGGAAGATGTCCGCGTAAAACCACTCTAATCCGGCTGAAACGTCGATATATGCAATAAAAACAGAACTTCTCTGAGATTTGAAGGCCAAATCACATATCGTGAGAATATATGAAATAGAATTGATATATTGGTAAAAAAAACATATATAATTACATATAATCACACTACATGAAAAACGTGAAAAAATCATTATATTACCAATTTTGAGGATTTTAACTTCATATTATAGAGCGAGGTTTTGTATTATATATATTCTAGAAAAGACATATGAAAAAGTTGTTTCCAATACAAATGATAATAATCGATGTGTTATTTGAAAAAATTTAAATGTTCCTGATTTTCCGTTTATATTACCAATGGAAGATGTACACGTAAAACCGCTCTTATCCGGATGAAACGTCAATATATGCAATAAAAACAGAACTTCTCCCCTCTTCTATATCATGCTCAGTATTTTAATGCGAAACAAATAGTTGATTGAAAATAAAGAATTTAAGGTTAATTTCTAACCAATAATGTGTTTGCATCTTTTTTATCGTCTATATAATGAATTATTAATTATAAACTGAAAATTCACAAAAACGTGGAAAAATGGCAAAATATTGCCTCATTCGATGATATTTTGTTTAAATTACATAAAGGTAAGGGTATAATAAACGTCAAAATATTGCTAAATTCGATGATTTTTAGTATTAAGCAATATGGTTGAAAACTTGCTTAAAATGCAATATTATGCGAAATTCTGAGATTTGAAGGCCATATCAAATATCGTGAGAAAACATGAAGTAGTATCGAAATATTGGTAAAAACGAATATATTTACGTTAAATCAAACTACATGATAAACGTGAAAAAGTCACTATATTACCCAATTTGAGGATTTTAACTTCATATCATAGATCGAGGTTTCATATTATTTATAGCCTAGAAAAGACATGAAAATGTTGTTTCCAATACAAATGATAAAAATTAATGTCTTTTCATCTGAATTAACTAAAATGTTCTTGTTTTCCTATTTATATTACCGATGGAAGATGTACATGTAAAACCGCTGTTATCCGGATGAAACGTCTATATATGCAATAATAACAGAACTTCTCCCCTTTTCAATATCTTACTCAGTATTTTAACTCGAAACAAATATTTGATTGAAAATAAAGTATTTAGGTTAATTTCTAGGCAATAATGTGTTTGCATCCTTTTTATCATATATATAATGACTTAATAATAATAAACTGAAAATTCACAAAAACGTGGATAAACCGCAAAATATTGCCTAATTCGATGATATTTTGTTTAAATTTCATAAAGGAAAAGGGAAAGATAAACGTCAAAATATTGCTAAATTCGATGATTTTTAGTACAAAAGAAAATGCAAGAAAACTCTCTAAAAAAGCAATATTATGCGAAATTATGAGATTTGAAGGCCAAATCACATATCGTAAGAAACATGAAGTAGTATAGAAATATTGGTAAACGAATATATTCACGTTAAATCGCACTACATGAAAAACGCGAAAAAGTCACTATATTACCAAATTTGAGGATTTTAACTTCAAATCATAAAGCGAGGTTTCGTATTAGTTAGATACTAGAAAAGACATATTAAAATGTTGTTTCCAATACAAATGATAAAAATCAATGTGTTTTCATTAGAATTAACTAAAATGTTCTTGATTTTCCGTTTATATTACCAATGAAAGATGTACACTTAAAACCGCTCTAATCCGGCTGAAACGTCGATATATGCAATAAAAACAGAATTTCTCCCCTTTTCAATATCCTAGTATTTTAACGAGAAACTAATAGTTGAGTGAAAATAAAGTATTTAAGGTTAATTTCTAAACAATAATGAGTTTGCATCATTTTTATCGTATATATAATGAATTAATAATAATAAACTGATAATTCACAAAAACGTGGAAAACAGCATAATATTGCCTAACTCGATGATATTTTGTTTAAATAACATAAAGGAAAATGGGATGATAAACGTCAAAATATTGCTAAATTCGATGATTTTTAGTAGAAAGCAAAATGCAAGAAAACTTGCTTAAAAATGCAATATTATGCGAAATTGTTACATTTGAAGGCCAAATCACGTATCATGAGAAAAAATGAAGTAGTATCGAAATATTGGTAAAAACGAATATATTTACGTAAAAACACACTACATGAAAAAGGTGAAAAAAGTCACTATATTACCAAATTTGAGGATTTTAACTTCAAATCATTGAGCGAGGTTTCGTATTATTTAGATCCTAGAAAAGACATGAAAATGTTGTTTCCAATACAAATGATAAAAATCAATGTGTTTTCATTAGAATTAACTAAAATGTTCCCGATTTTCCGTTTATATTACCGATGGAAGATGTACACGTAAAACCACTCTAATCCAGCTGAAACGTCGATATATGCAATAAAAACAGAACTTCTCTGAGATTTGAAGGCCAAATCACATATCGTGAGAAAACATTAAATAGAATTGAAATATTGGTAAAAACAAATATATTTACATAAAATTACACTACATGAAAAACGTGAAACAATTCACTATATTACCAAATTTGAGGATTTTAACTTCATATCATATAGCGAGGTTTCGTATTATTTATATCTTGAGATGATTTCGGGGCTATTTAGTGTCCCCGCGGCCTTGTTCTCGACTAGGCCTGCACCCCCAGGAAATAGCCCGTGACAGCTGACTAACACCTAGGTACCTATTTTACTGCTAGGTAACAGGGGCATAGGGTGAAAGAAACTCTGCCCAGTGTTTCTCGCCAGCGCCTGGGATCGAACCCAGGACCACAAGATCACAAGTCCAGTGTGCTGTCCGCTCGGCCGACCGGTTCCCGGTCGGCCGAGAAAAGCCGACCTTTATAGCCTATTAAAGACATATGAAAATGTTGTTTTTAATACAAATGATAAAAATCGACGTGCTTTCATTTGAATTAACTAAAATGTTCTTGATTTTCCGTTTATATTACCGATGGAAGATGTACACGTAAAACCTTATTCCGGAGGAAATGTCAATATATGCATTAAAAACAGAACTTCTCCCCGTTTTCAATATCTTATTCAGTATTTTAACGCGAAACAAGTAGTTGATTAAAAATAAAGTATTTAAGGTGAATATCTAAGCAATAATGTGTTTGCATCCTTTTTATCGTATATATAATGAATTAATAATAATAAACTGAAAATTCACAAAAACGTGGATAAACGGCAAAATATTGCCTAATTTGATAATATTTTGTTTAAATTACATAAAGGAAAAGGGAATGATAAATGTCAAAATATTGCTAAATTCGAGGATTTTTAGTACAAAACAAAATGTAAGAAAACTCTCTAAAAATGCAATATTATGCGAAATTATGAGATTTGAAGGCCAAATCACATATCGTGAGAAAATATGAAGTAGTATAGAAATATTTGTAAAAACGAATATATTTACGTTACGAACCCATGGCGACCCCATGGGTTCTCCCCTAGGTGTCCTGTTTGCAAACTTCTACATGGGTACCATCGAGCAAAAAGTCTTAGTCGACATGAACTTGAAACCGGCCATATACTGCAGGTATGTTGACGACATTTTTACACAGGTACCTGATGTCAGACATTTGCAGGAGCTGAAGGAGGCATTTGAGCAGAGTTCCGTGCTGCGTTTCACTTACGAGATGGAAAAGGATGGGAAGCTGCCCTTTCTAGATGTAACAGTCATGGAAAAGGGCGGAGGTTTCCACACTGCAGTCTACACTAAGGAAACAAACATAGGAATGTGCCTAAATGCCAACAGCGACTGCCCTGACAGGTACAAGAGGAGTGTTGTTAACGCATATGTCGACCGTGCTCTCAGCCACAGCTCAGAATGGAAGCAAGTCGACGAAGAACTCTGTAGGGTAAGGCAGGTCCTAGTCAATAACGGCTTCTCCAATGGTTTCATCGAAGACATCATAAGAAGGAAAGTGAAAAGCCATGCAACCTCTGAAGAGACAACTAACACAACACCTATACCCCCTATTAGACTATTTTACAGGAACTTCTTTTCCACAGCTCATAAAACGGAGGAAAGGGTCCTGAAAGATATAGTTAATAGAAACGTTATCCCTACAGACAAAAATCAGAGGATACAACTGACGATTTACTATAAAACCAGAAAAACGGCCAGCCTACTCATGAGAAACTCTCCAGACACAAAACAGAACGCTTTAAAAGAGACTAACGTCGTCTATGCCTTCAAATGCCCACTTGGGGACTGTAAGCTCCAAAAAACCCAGTATATAGGCAAGACAACAACATCTCTTTCTAGGCGTTTAACAATGCATAAGCAACAGGGCTCCATTAAGGAACATATAATCTCTTCCCACAACCAAACCATCGCCAGAGAAATCCTAGTAAACAACACAGAAATCATCGATAGATACAGCGATAGCAGGTGGCTTGACGTTTGCGAGGCACTACACATCAAGAAGTCAACACCAGCAATCAACAGCCAATTATTGCACAACTATATTCTACCCACCTCAAGACTCCGCTCCAATATAGAAGCATCAAGAAATATGGACCAATAGGCTTTCTACAAAACACTTCTATTCAATACCCATTGTTTGTGTTCTGTCTTGTGTTGATACTTTTAATACCCTATTAATATCCCCTCTTGTTCTGTCTTGTGTTAATGCCACATCACCCCTCCCACCTCACTCAAATGTAGATATAAAATCGGAGATACGTAAATCAGTTGTGTATTTGTGAACTAAAGTCTTTGAAAATGTAATAAGTTTTACGAAACGCGCCCGTGTCGCGTCAGACTAGAAATAAAAATGAATTTTGGAGAATTGATTTTTGATTTACCTCCAACAGTGAAGCGTAATGTACGAAAGATTGAGAAAATTCGTGTTAGAATTATTAATCTTACTTTTTCGGTCATATTTAATAATATATGTCTACAGGAAAGACTGCTACCAAAATATACTAATATATATATATATATATATATATATATATATATATATATATATATATATATATATATATATATATATATATATATATATATATATATATATATATATATATATATATATATATATATATATATATATTCCAGAGAGAATGTTCTTTTTTTTAATTTTAAACAAATTCCACAACTAAAGCATATATTATAATGGTGATAATGTGATGGATGATCAAAAGCACATTTTGTAATATCATACCCCCCCCCCCTGTATTAATATAACATAATAAATATAGCTGTCTTATTTGTTATTTAGTTACTTAAAGATCAGAAATAAAAAAAAAATATTCCTTGTCCAATTCAACTTCTCATGTTAATAAAACACTATAAAGTTAGTTTATGTTTAAAAAATAGAGAATGTTTATATGTCACAAAGAAGTTAATTCTTTAAAAGAATGTGCTTCCAGTTTCATGCCTTTTTCATATGAAAGTTGGTCGTGGAGTATTAATAATTCCTCAGAGAATAATTCAAAATTTGATGAATATTATTACCTTCCACTACATGACAATAAAGGATTTTATCAAATTGTTACCATGTTTCTCAAATACTGTAGACAAATATATAATTCACTCTCTAATGATAAAAAACATAATCATAATGAATATGTAGCAGGAAGAAGCCGACTACGCCAATTACCAGGACTCTTGCTCTTAGGTTATGATACCGAGACACGAAAGAAAGGTATAGTATCTTTCTCATTTTTCACCAGTGATTTGCCATGCACTTGGGTTATTCCAACTTCGATTTCTTATTTTTCTGAAATTGTTACCAATCCAGGTTGGATTGCAACTACAGTGCTAAAACCTAAAATACCACCTGTTTTTAATTTACCCCACCCTATTAGTGTCTTTAGTCTTGCTGACAGTGGTTTAGTAGTAGCTTATCATTGGTCATCTATTCTCTTTTTGCTCTTAGAACCCATATTGGTGATACCTTCTTCTCAGCTTCAATCTAAAAATCTAAAGGGTATGTGGGATCCACAATAATTAGTAAATAAAAGTAAAAAATATCTTAATGATAAAGAAGCAAGTTTAAAACTTCTCGGTTCTCATTATATCATTCAATATTTTCCCAAGTCTCATCCTAATGAAAATACATTTTCTATTGCAGTCTTTCACTCAAAGCATTTACCGATCAACCAAGCAAGCAACACGATCCATTTCAACCCTCAGATTTTATGAAATCCCTCATTTGGGGTATTTCTCTTCTACAACTGAGTCAAGAAAGTCTGAAATAAATAATGACAACAAGTTCTTATTATTCTCTACCACATCATCCTCCTCCTCCTCCTTATTCAATCATAAAACTGCAAAGTAGTGATGGTGATATTTTTGAAGTAAAATATGATATTATCAGACAGAGTGGTGTTATAAAAACCATTTTAAATGATTTGAGTGATGATACCAATGATGAAGCTATTCCTCTTCCAAATGTAAACACTATTATTTAAAAAAATAATTGAATGGTGTGGTTACCATCACAATAATAATGATAACATTAATAATATTAGTTTTATAATGTCATTTTCAAAATGGGATTTGGATTTTTTTGAACAAGATACATTGTTGCCAATAATTTTGGCGGCTGATTACTTAAATATTAAAGATCTAACTGACAAAGGAATCAAAATGTTTGCCAATATTATTAAAAAAAATGATAGTAGAAGAAATCAGAGAAATATTTCATATAACTAACGATTTGACACCTGAAGAAGAAGAAGAAATTATTAAAGAAACTAACTGGTGTAAATTTATATAATTACAAGACCAGAAAGGATGTAAAGAATAATTAAAAGTGAACAATAAATGAACACCTTTTGTTTAGAAAGTCTCAAAACCTAGTTAAATGTGGAGTTCATAAACCGTAGAATGTTTTATTAATTGGTAATGAAGGCAGGGGACATGGTAAAGATGACCTCTTGGGTGTTAGTAATAATTAGATGCCAGAAATTAGGTTTTGAAGATTTACTTTAAGGAGAAAATACAAGATTTGATAAAATAGTACTATGATTTTTTTTCACATGTCTTTATAGCTGTTGATGTGTATTAGATCCATATTGAATGATTGTAGTAAGCAACAAACAGTACACTGATGAGGAAATATGTAAATACTGTAATTTTTGTAATGTACTTTTATAAATAGACACTATATAAATTCCAATGCAAATTATTTGCTACATACACATGGACCACAATATACATAGAGTGTATATTATAAGGGTAGGCGGTGACAGATTGGATAGCACTCTGGGCTGTGGATCTAGGGTCCGGGGTTTGATTCCTCGAGCAACGACAATGAATACATACAGTATAACCTCTGAACAGTTCCAAAATAATATAGTAAATAAATTTATATATAGTATAATGTGTGTACACATATGTACTCCAAGCATTTTAAAATTTATTACAACATTATCATTATATCATAGTTATATAATATTAGTCTGTTGATATGCATACTCCATTCTCTTGTTAGAATGATTCTGTAAATATTCATTATATTTTTGAATACACCAATCATATGACATCAAATATACATAATATATTAACACTAACAAAACATAAGAAGATAATGAATAATGTAAGATAATATAAAATTCATCATTATTATGGTTAGTTTCATTAATTACATTTTCACTAACTACTACTGAGAATGTACTCTGTTCCGATAACACCAAAGTGGTATTTTCGTAAATTACCATTTTAAATTACTTATTTGGAATGACTAAGGAGACTCAGGGGTAGGTAGGAACTTGTGTTAATCTCCTTTCCCATACAACTCCTTTATATAGCTCTCAAACATATATATATCATTATTATTTTTGAGTTAGTTTAAATATTAACATTTTTTCCAACAACTCTTGTGGGAACTACAATTAACTCCTTTATACATCATTTTCTCCTAAGGTATCAAACAAATATATATATACAAATAATAAAAACAAAATAATGTTATTAAAATTATAATAATAAGAATTATGGTATACTGAAATACATTCATTTTAGATTTTTTTTCTTTCTTTTTCAATATGATGAAAACGGTTCAGGATATAAGGATTTTTGTTTGAAGTAAAAGTTTTGGGTGATGAATAGTCACCATTTCGAAGCCAATATATTTCAAGAGGAAATGTATTTGACATTCCCCATTTACGTTCTAAGAGGGACTCATGTACAATATTTGACATTGTTAATATAAATCCATTTTTCTTGCCATATTGAATAAATGCTAATGTTAAGGCCGCTACAAAAGCATATTCCTTTTGAGTAAAAGATTGAATAAATTTTTGTTTTTTCTTAAAAATGGAAAGAAAATATATTTTAGGAGCCAAGTGTAATTTTTTAATATCAAAGTCAATTAAATTGTTAATTAAAGGTTGGCCTTCATCATCAACTAATTCATAAGGTATTTCATCAAGTTCATTCATTTTTTTTTATTTCTCCAGTTATAGTATATATATATATATATATATTAGTATATTTTGGTAGCAGTCTTTCCTGTAGACATATATTATTAAATATGACCGAAAAAGTATGATTAATAATTCTAACACGAATTTTCTCGATCTTTCGTACGTTTCTTTTCACTGTTGGTGGTAATTCAAAAATCAATTCTCCAAAATTCATTTTTGGAGTACAAGCTTGGAGTAGTTTCCTAAGAATGTTCATTCTGAGGAAACTACTTCAAGCTTGTACTAAAGAGGCACCCTTCTTGAGCCCGGATGGGCACATGTATAAGCAAGTAGATGGAGTCGCAATGGGTTCTCCCCTAGGTGTCTTGTTTGCAAACTTCTACATGGGTACCATGGAGCAAAAAGTCTTAGTCGAAATGAACATGAAACCGGCCATATACTGCAAGTATGTTGATGACATTTTGACACAGGTACCTGATGTCAGACATCTGCAGGAGCTGAAGGAGGCATTTGAGCAGAGTTCCGTGCTGCGTTTCACTTACGAGATGGAAAAGGATGGGAAGCTGCCCTTTCTAGATGTAACAGTCATGGAAAAGAGCGGTTTCCACACTGCAGTCTACACTAAGGAAACGAACGTAGGAATGTGCCTAAATGCCAACAGCGACTGCCCAGACAGGTACAAGAGGAGTGTTGTTAACGCTTATGTCGACCGTGCTCTCAGCCACAGCTCAGAATGGAAGCAAGTCGACGAAGAACTCTGTAGGGTAAGGCAGGTCCTAGTCAATAACGGCTTCTCCAATGGTTTCATCGAAGACATCATAAGAAGGAAAGTGAAAAGCCATGCAACCTCTGAAGAGACAACTAACACAACACCTATACCCCCTATTAGACTATTTTACAGGAACTTCTTTTCCACAGCTCATAAAACGGAGGAAAGGGTCCTGAAAGATATTGTTAATAGAAACGTTATCCCTACAGACAAAAATCAGAGGATACAACTGACGATTTACTATAAAACCAGAAAAACGGCCAGCCTACTCATGAAAAACTCTCCAGACACAAAACAGAACGCTTTAAAAGAGACTAATGTCGTCTATGCCTTCAAATGCCCACTTGGGGACTGTAAGCTCCAAAAAACCCAGTATATAGGCAAGACAACAACATCTCTTTCTAGGCGTTTAACGATGCATAAGCAACAGAGCTCCATTAAGGAACATATAATCTCTTCCCATAACCAAACCATCGCCAGAGAAATCCTAGTAAACAACACAGAAATCATCGATAGATACAGCGATAGCAGGCGGCTTGACGTTTGCGAGGCACTACACATCAAGAAGTCAACACCAGCAATCAACAGCCAATTATTGCACAACTATATTCTACCCACCTCAAGACTCCGCTCCAATATAGAAGCATCAAGAAATATGGACCAATAGGCTTTCTACAAACACTTCTATTCAATACCCATTGTTTCTGTTCTGTCTTGTGTTGATACTTTTAATACCCTATTAATATCCCCTCCTGTTCTGTCTTGTGTTAATGCCACATCACCCTTACCACCTCACTCAAATGTAGATATAAAATCAGAGATACGTTCTAATCAGTTGTGTATTTGTGAAGTCTTTGAAAATGTAATAAGTTTTACGAAACGCGCCCGTGTCGCGTCAGACTAGAAATAAAAATGAATTTTGGAGAAGTGATTTTTGATTTACCTCCAACAGTGAAGCGTAATGTACGAAAGATTGAGAAAATTCGTGTTAGAATTATTAATCTTACTTTTTCGGTCATATTTAATAATATATATGTATGTATATATATATATATATATATATATATATATATATATATATATATATATATATATATATATAGGGCTATATATATATATATATATATCAGGCTATCAGACATGATCCGATTCCAGAGTCCTCCAATCAAGAAAGATACCATTCCGTCAACAGTCAAACAACAAAATTCTCTGAACTTCCTCATGAAACAACATTACAATCCACCATCAGTCCAACAACAACAACAACAGAGTCCTCTGAAGAATCTAATATAATCATCTCAAAGTTGGAATCATTATTCTCCCCGTTTATCAGAGATATAAATACCTATAAAGGTCTCGTAATTATTCCTAAACCACCAATTTCGTATAATCCTAAGAATAGAATCGAAAGTGAGAATACAATCATTAAGCCTTTTAATAGCTTCCTTTTAAATTACAATAAAATCCACAGATATTTATATAATAATACTGTCTCATATGACGCAAATTATGTATGGCAAAATTCTAGTTACGACAAGGGATATTATACCAAAAATCCAATTATTTTAATATTTCCTTGGAATATTCATGATTTGAAACCTAATGTTTTTACAGATCAAAGTGAAATACAAGATGTTACATTACAGAACCATATAAATTCAGTACGGGCCAAATCACACAATAAAAGAAAAAAATCGACAAGGACAAATTGTGGATATCATGTACGCATGCGGCAAGTCAAGATATATTTATTCAGGGATTCTCTAAGTATGATTTTCCAATTAAAGAAAATTCATTACCACCATTTGTGGTAATGAAACTTGAACATCAAGATGGTAATAATAAGGTGGAATGTAAAATAGTGGCTAAGAACATTAATTCCTCAGACACCTTTGCTAGCATTAAATTTAATATCTATGTGGAAGTCTTGGAAGAAGAACAAGAAACAGGAGGAAGAGCAGGAGGACTCCCTGATATGGTTCCCGATTATGAGTCCAGAAACGTAATATTCGAGAGAATGTAAAATTATAATTGTTGGGAATAGGATAAAAACGGTGAGGGAGAATGTATGAATTTTTGGCCCCTAATTGAATCTAGAAATAAGTTTCTGAGTGAAAGTGTATATATAATATTTCAATAACATATTTCACTTTGGTTGAATAATTACTTTATTTTTTTTAAATATCTGAATTAAAAATCATCTAATTGAAAAAAAAGAGAAAATTAGGAATGAATAATCTACTGTCAACAACTATTATTTTAATAATATTATTAATTTTCCTAACAGTTATAGTAGTAATTAATTCATGGAAAAAATCTAAAAATGCTAAAAAATTATATAAAAAGGAAAACAATGACAATTCCATCAGCCATGGCACAACACCAGAGTCCACTGAACTTTCTCAACAATCCTCCTTCGGTCTAACAGAAGCTTCTAAAGTACCTCAAGAATCATTAACATCCGTCAGTAGAGTACCTCAAGAACCATTACAATCATCTTCCATCAGTTCAACAGAATCTTCCGAAAAACCCAAAGTAATATTAAAATCCTCTAACATTCAAATAATGAAGAAATGGCAGCAGCTCCAACAACACCTTCATCTTCTGATCAAAACCGATTCCTCTGAACTGCCTCAAGAAACATTACAAACTGAGGCCTCTGAACTGCCACAACAAAAATTACAAACAAAGGATTCAGAACATCCTCCAGAAACATTACAATCTGAGGACTCTGAACGGACTCAAGAAACATTACAAACTAAGGCCTCTGAACTGCCTCGAGAAACAATAAAAACTGAGACCTCTGAACTGCCTCAAGAAACATTAAAAACTGAGGCCTCTGAACTGCCTCAAGAAACATTACAAACTGAGACTTCTAAACTGCCTCAAGAAACATTAACAACTGAGGCCTCTGAACTGCCTCAAGAAACATTACAAACTGAGGCCTCTGAACTGCCTCAAGAAACATTACAAACTGAGACCTCTGAAGAAACATTAACAACCGAGGCCTCTGAACTGCCTCAAACAAGTTAAAATGAGTCCTCTGGCGTTCCTCACGTCATCAGTCAAATGGAATCCGTCGAACTACCTAATGAATTACTTCGAGAATTATTACAATCCTCCATCTGTCAAGCAGATTTCTCTGAACTACCACAGGAAACAAAAGAATATGCCCAAGAAACAAAAGAATTCGTTTGTCAAACAGATTCGTCTGAACTTCGAAAATCCAAAATGAAATCCAAACTTGTAGAATCATTATTCTCGCCATTTATCGAAGACATAAAAAGCTATGAAGGTCTCTTTATTGTTCCCAAACCACCAATTTCGTATAATCCTAAAAATACTGCCGAAACTGACAAGACACTAATTCAATCCTTTAATAAAATCCCTAGTTATTATGATAAAATCCACCAATACTTTATCAATGGTTATTTTGCATATTACGTACATAAACTATATAAAAATTCTAATATTGATAGGGAATATTATACAAAAAATCCAATTATATTAATATTTCCACGGAATTTCCATAATTTCATATCTGATATTTATACAGATCTAAATGAAATTGAAGACGTCACATTAAAGAACAATTTCGACGCATCACGTATAAAATTACAAAAGGAAGGAAAACGATTTTACATGAACAAATTGTTGATATCATGTACCCATGCTGCAAATCAAGATATATTTAATTGTGGATTTTATACGGATAATTTCCCAATGAAAGAAAATTCACTACCCCCATTTGTGGTTATGAAAATTGAACTTCAAGACGGTAATAATGAGGTGGAATGTAAAATGTTGGCTAAGAATATTAATTCCTCAGACACATTTGCTAGCATTAAATTTAACATTTATGTGGAAGTCGAGAAAGAAGAACAAACAAAAGAATCACATGGAGGAGGAGAATTACAAGATGCAGGAGAAGGAGTAGGAAAGGTAAAAACTTCACAAACAGTAGAAGGAGGAGGAGGAGAACCACAAACAGTTGGAGGAGAAGGAGGAGAACCACAAACAGTTGGAGGAGAAGGAGGAGAATCACAAACAGTAGGAGGAGAAGGAGGAGAATCACAAACAGTAGGAGGAGCACCCCCCACCGAAAAGATAACAACTGGATTCAGCTACAAGGAAGAAAACGTTCCTGGACTCTTTATATATAATCTTGACCCATAGGTCATCAGTTATCTCTCCGATGACGCTGATGCCACCTTACACCCTGCTAAGTCACCTTTCCTATGTATACACACAATAAACATTCAATAAGATAAAACCAAATTCTATCTATTTTTTAGTAAGTATATAATAATAATATATCATTAATATTATCCCCCTTCTCTCTTACAATATGTGGAATTGGTTACATACAGAGTTTCATGAACAATGGAATCCATTGTGTAAGTGGATTTCCTCAAATGGATGTCAACGTGGAATTATCAGATGAAAAGAAATAGTCGTTATCAACACCTCCCAATATTAGATAAAGTTTACTCCTCTAATTTTATGGCCCTTCCATAGGGTCATTTTAATTTTATTTACTCGGAGATATAAAAGGCCCGGGGATTTTATATACTCTGGTATATAAAAAGTCAAAAAAGTGTATAAAAATATTAATTGAATATAAAAATAAAGGTTCCCAGTGGTATATGTAAATTGATCAAGAGAATCTCTCATTCAATCTTTAATTGAAGGCATAACTACCGTACCAGACTGGTCATAGTCACCCTTAAGAATTATTTTTAATTATGATTCGTGCATCTGGGAGTTTGACAAGTGGCGTGTAGAGTGTGTGTGGGCAAAGACAGGGACTCACACTGTAAAAATTGAGGTGTTTAGAAATAAAACTCAACTTACGTTGCATGAAAAAACTAATAATTTTATTGTAATTGTCAAAATGTCAGAATTACTTGCACTGTATTCATATTTCGTTTCTAGCAGATAATTGACAAATATATATTGCTAATGTAACAATATATAATCCAAAAAATATATTGTATATTGTTAATCCACCTACATGACAGCCAGTTCGGCAAGGAAAACTTTACAATGGGTAACTAACTTCGTGACTCTAAAATTCAGGGATGGTCAACTTCTGGGGCTGCTCCCAAGAGAACTACTGCCGTCCAAAATGTCCATAACATGAAGTGTCTCTGTAGTTTGGTCTCTTTAAGCCCAGCTCCTTGACAATATGTCCTGGTCGTAGATAAAAGTTGTGGTTAACAATCTTCAGAAGCTGCTTTGATGTGTATTGTGAGGTGCCATAGTGGAAGATGCTGATGCTTATGGGGTGCGCAACACCAATGGCGTACGATACCTGAACCAAACAGCGTCTGCATAATTTGTTTTTCACCAGTGACTTGGCAACCCATCGGGTGGCATAGGCCGCTGAGCGGTCAATCTTTGTGTAATCTTTGCCAGAGAACGCTCCCCTGCCGTGAGCGCCTCACCCACCGCAGGTGTCGACAATGATTTTCCTGCCAGTTAGCCCAGCGTTACCTTGAGGTCCACCTATGATGAATTCTCCGCAAGGGTTGATGTGGTATTTCGTTTGAGCATCTATATATTTTTCAGGAATAATGACCTTGATGACCTTCTCCATAACCTCGTCATGCAAAGCTTCGACAGTAATTTGTTCCGAGTGCTGTACAGAAGCGACAACAGTGGGGGGAATGAATTCCTCTTAGGGGAATGACAGCTCCTTGATCGAAGGCATACTGGCATGTGACCTGAGTCTTACAGTCAGGTCGCGCCCACCAGAACGTTCTATCTCTTTGCAGCTCTGCAATCTTCTGATTGAGATGGTGTGCCAGCATAATAGTTAAGGGCATGCACTCATCGGTCTCATCAGTGGCATAACCAAACATCAGTCCCTGGTCCCCTGAACCAATGTTGTCATCACTGCGCCCAATGTGTACACCATTAGCAATCTCCGCACACTGTTGCTCCAGGGCCAGAAGAATATTGCAGGTCTTGTAGTCAAAGCCCTTCCGTGAATCATCAAAACCAATTTTCTTAACAATATCACGCACAATTTGTTGATAATCAACTTGGGCCTTGGACGTAATCTCCCCACAGATCAGGATCATGCCAGTTTTGGTACACGTTTCACAAGCAACTTTGGCGTCAGGGTCCTGGCTAAGATGGGCATCAAGCACTGCGTCGCTGATCTGATCGCAAATTTTGTCGGGGTGGCCTTCGCCTACGCTCTCACTGGTGAAGACGAACGTCTCATGATCTCCATCCATGCTCTCAGCGCACTATAGTGTTTAAGAGGCCAACTCAGGCGTCGTATGCTCCCGTACAGCACAGAGTGGATAAAGAGGCAGATACTGGTGCTTTCCCGTCTTCAGACGGTGACCATGACCTGGGGAACGAAAATGTTACTTCTAAGTACTTGCGTAACTGCTTCTTGAATCTGGGACCAGGTTTCCTTGGCTAGATTTTAACTAAATAAAAATCCGTTATTTAAAGGAATATTATTAAAAACATTGACCTAGTCGTGTGAAGAGAGAGAGAACGCTTACCTGGTCACGTGGATAGAGAGCAACTGTAAAGCAAGTGTGCAGCTGCTCTGTCTTATAACAAAACTGTGGGTCAAAAAAGAATATGGATCATTTATTTTATTTTGAAATGATTATAAACCATTAAAACCATTATTACTCACTCTAATTGGAAAAGTGAATGTATAATTTTGTAACCTGTAATCCTTAACTCTTTATGAACATAATTCCATCTGGTGAAAGGGATAATAATATTTCGTCAATAATTATAGAAGTATTTATTATAGTTATATAATTGTCATATATAAAAATGTAATAGAAGGAACAATAAGATTTGAAATTCAATTCATATATTTCCAACCGGTCTCCAAGGTAAACAGCCTCTGTCAAATGGTAGATAAGATACATTATAAATCATCCTTATTATATGTTGTTAACAAAAAGCTGCTGTACGTGTGGACATTTGTATCCAAGACGTTTTTTCTCTATTATTGATTCTCTCTCGCAACCACCACATTCTCTTTTTTTTGTTCATAATGATTGAGATGACGATGATGTTCCCTGATAATACTTCTAATTTCTAGAAGAGTCTTGGGTATGAAGTATTCAATATGGTCTCTCTCAGCGCCTTCAGCTGCCAACACATCTGCGCATTCATTTCCATAGATTCCAACATGGGAGGGAATCCACAGGAACTTGACAACTCTTCCCTGGTTGGTTTGTACCTTCACAACTCTCTTAATTTCAGCGACTATTGCAAGATTCTCGCCCCGATCTTTATTTAGGCTTTGCAGTGCTGCTCTCGAATCGGTGCAAATCACTGCACCAGTAGTATTCTGTTCAATAATATACCCCTACGCCATAGCAATGGCAGTTAACTCTGCTTATGTTGAAGAGGTATAGTTCTCAATGCGCGCTTTTTCCTCATTTTTTGGTGGAAAAAATACATCATCCTTCTTAATTACCGTGTATGCTGCACCCGCCCGGCCATTAATAGGATTAGATGACCCATCAGTGAAGATTTGATCTAGTTCATCTCCAGCTTCATTATAAATTTCCTTAAGATACTTGTGGTTCATTTCTTGGGGTACCATGTTGGTTTTTTTCTTTACCATATCATTGATGATAATCCTGCACGAGTCATTCGGGGGATCCACCCAGGGAGGTAATCTTTCTACAGGCATGAGCTCACGAGCTTGTTGAAGCAGGTGAAGATCTTCAAGGTAGCAGACTGCTCTGTGATGCCATTTTTTGCTTCTCTTGTTTCCCCCTGAAAGTAGCACAGAGCTCAATTTTTTTTAGCCATGTCATTATAATGGGGATCTCTGGCAATCTTAATTGCAAGCTTAGCATTCAGTTCCACAATTCCTTCTTTAATACTGGGAAGGGATAACTCTTTTTGTAGATTGGACATTTCAGCAGTTTTTTTCTTTGGAACTCCAAGAATAATTGAAATGGCTTCATCCTGTATGCTTTCTAGCCTATTCATATCGCTTTGTGAATAAGTACATAAAACAGGTGCTGCATTGTCAATGACGGAGCGTACATAGTCTGTGTACATCATTTTAAGTACAGCAATAGAGGCTCCATGGCCATCATTCTAGGTCATAGCTTTCAGTTTCAGTTCCCTGAGTCGACTATTTCATGTTCCTATGAGTTGATTGAGCTCCTCTTTCTTTCCCTTGTTTGAGTCGACAGTGACGCCAAGGTACCGATAGTGGTCAACCCATTCAAGTGTTACACCATTAATTTGCAGTTCTTCATTTTCTCTCCGCTTGTGATGGGAGTATGCTTTTGTCTTGTTTGTGGAGAGAGTGAAACCGAGCACAATACATTTCCTTCCAAGGAGTTCAATGGCCTGTTTTATTTTATCAAAAGTGGGAGCTTGTATTAGGACATCATCTGCATATCCCACTAGTTGTGTTCCTTCCAGAAAATCAATATTGGCAATTGCATTCATAAGTACATTGAATAGTGTAGGGCTTAAGACTCCTCCTTGGGGGG
Source organism: Procambarus clarkii (assembly GCF_040958095.1). Classification (NCBI taxonomy): domain Eukaryota; kingdom Metazoa; phylum Arthropoda; class Malacostraca; order Decapoda; family Cambaridae; genus Procambarus; species Procambarus clarkii. Next base: position 24,062,616 of record NC_091157.1, on the reverse strand, counting down.
TCCCGAGTTCCATATTCATTGTTCTTGAGATTGCTCCATTGAAGCAGACCTTAGCTTTCCTCCCTGTGAGGTAGTCTTCAATCCATTTCATGAGTCTCCCTTTGACACCTATGCATGCAAGCTCGTCCAGGATCGCAATTCCCTGGGCTTTGTCGAAGGCTCCTTTTATGTCAACAAATACAGAGTACCCGTGTCATTAACCAGGTAATTAATTATACAATTGGCTGTGCTCCGTCCTTTGACATATCCATTGACTCCTTCCCCAAACCTGCCTATTTTGTGCAACAGTCGTTTTAGGATGATCCTTTTCAGCATCTTGCAAGTACATGACACGAGACTGATAGGTCTGTAATTGCCAGGGTCATTGGGTTTTGGTATGGGAACAATTTTGGCGTGTTTCCATTGTGTGGGCAGCACTCCATTTAGGAATGATTTGTTAAACAATTGAAGTAGTGGATTCCCAGACACTTCACACATTGCATTAAGTATGTCGTAGGTAATGCCATCCTCACCAGGTGCTGTAATTTTACCTCTCTTAATAGCCGCCCTTACTTCCTGGGCTGTGATAGGTTCTCCATATTCGTCCTCACTAGACTGTGCTCTCGCTATTCTGATTCTTCTGTCATTGTGTAGCAGGAGCTGTTCCATGACGATTTCTGTTGAGAGGGAGGAGGAGGATGCTGCCTTACTCCACATGTGAATTAATTCTTCAGCTTTACTCTGTGGATCTTTGCCTTGAGGCATTTTCTTCCGAGGGGGTCTTCGCCGAGTCGTACGGCGCTGAATTCTGAGACAACTTTCAATTTGGTGATTAAGGTCATCAACAAATGTATCAATATCTTCTGGGATTGGGTATTCCCTGAACCAGTCATTCATCCTGAAGATGATTGTAATATTGTATTACAATCACGCTTGTATTCATATTGTAGTAATAAGTACCACATAAAAGTCCCGGTTCTGACTAATAGCTGGTTGCTGGAAGCACTGTATTAGCTGAGCCACATATATAAATATTCGTGGCCACTCTCACTACATCCACTAACGGACGGCCATCCAGCCAGCCCACCACACACGCTTTGCTTCCCTTCCAAGAAAAAGTTGTACGAAGATGCTTTCCCAGATTAACCCTAGGAAGAGACAAGCTGAGTTGAATAAAACCTTGAAAAAAAAAAACTTAATGAAACAATGCTGTAAGAGTATTGATGAGGAGGAACTTCGGGAAAAAATGAAAACACTCTTGAAGAAGAAAAAGAAAGAGTTGTTTAACCTCAAGAACGAGCGTAAGATGTTGACACAGAAGAATGCTATCTACCAGAAGTTGTTGAAGGCTGAGGCTGAAAAGATAGAAGTTTCCACCAACCAACAAGACGAGTGAACTAGAAAATAAAATATACAGGGGGGGGAGAGGGAAGTGCGATTGCCTTTTCCACTATTATTAAAGTGTTTATAATAAATAAACATTGTTTATTTGAATGCCTTAATGTTTGTTTGTGTGTGTGTGTGTGTGTGACAGATTCAACCTTGTTTGTGTTAAAACTGTTATGGATATTTTTTAAACCACTTTGTCTCCCTCGAATTATGCTATAAAGTTTGTGTGAAGAGGCTCTGGGAAAATGAAGGAAATCAACCATTCCAATAAATATATTTTTCCAACTACATACATAAATACAATAATTATATTATAGTATATTTAAGGCATGAGACAATATTAAAAAAACAGTACCACCCAGTTTAATATCATAAAATTGTGTAGTGAGTGCAATAGGGCATGAATGATAGATACTACTACTAACCTTAAATATGGCACGAGCCAAGTTTAATTAATAAAGCTTAGGCGAAAATCAACAGGGGTGGTCACGGCAGGTGGCACTTGGGTGGCCACAGCAATAATAACAATTGAGTTGGCCCACGTGGCCAAGGCGTGGTGGCCACATCGGGTGGCCCCTGGATGAATTATTAAATAATTAATCATCAGTGGGGGCCATTTCTCGATATATATTTTGTAAAAATTTAAGATCCTCAATGAAAGCATTATCTAATCGAGACTTACTAATAGACTAATGGTACAAGATAGTTGCTGGTATGTCTTTATGTCTGCAAAAATAGGCTGCCTTGTGCAAATGATGAGGATAATTTGAAGAATAATGACGTGCTACATGTAAGTGTTGATTATACCTCTTACTGGGTATCAGGTAAAAAGGACAATCTCGACATTGACAAGCATTACCCAACAGTCCTTGTGGTCGGTATTTCTAAATACACTTCTTCAAAAGTATCATTTGTTACCTGAACTCCTCGTCCAGAAGCCTCTATTAGGATTTGTGACCTTGTCATGGGGAGCACAATTTCTCTGTGTGTTGATAAATATTCCTGCAATAACAAATCCTTTTTATGTTGAACAATTGTATTTTCAAACTCCTTGTAAATATTGAGACAATTCTCCTGGTGAACCCGCTGAGTCACTAAAGCTTGGACGTTATCACTAACATTTGAAGTTAGCCGTTCACGAGAGTCTCTATACTGTAGGGCATGTGCAGTATAAATAAACACGTTGTGTTCATTAAACATATTGTCAAAAACCTCTTCCTTTAGACCAACTTCTTTAGCAAAAATTCGCAATGAAAACCAAGATATATCTCCAGCCAGAAAAAACATCCCGTAGCTTCTCTACCTTCTTCATATCCACAGCTATGGGGATCTGTGCAATTAACTTTTCCTTAATATTTTGCATTTCCTCGTCTTTAAAATGTTTTCTGGCTGTCTTCTCAACCTCTTCTAAGGTATAAAAATCCTTAAGGGTCAGGTTTTCTGAGGTCGCAATGTAGTTCTTCACCCATTCTTCTTTAAGTTTTTTATCAGCAAGTGTTTTGGCAAAGAAATCAGTGAAAGGTGTGGAATTCTTTTCCTGTTTCTTATATTTAGAAAGGCAACGATCAATGTATTCTAAGAGAATCATCCTCACAACTTTGATAACAACTTTGTCCTCTAGAGGAGTCTCATCACTTCGTTGATGTAAGTTAAGTATAAACATAGGTTTAATTAGTGACTCACATTTTATAGGTTTTTCCCTAAAATTTCTTTCAAAACTCTCTGTCATGAGTGCTTTGGCCGTGTCATTGATAAGCACTTGCCAATATTTCTTAAAACTTGGTCTGTGGAGATACCCCGATGTTGCTGTTGCTTCTATGTGTGCAATACGCAGTCGCACAAACTCGGGCCTAGGCTGAGTTGGGTTTTCAAACAGAATCCTCATCCAGGTCACTCCTAAAGCTGCCATGTGAATGTCAAAATAAATAATGTGTGGAGTTTTTGTGATTGCATAAGTCGCACACATCGCATAGAGTCTTGTACCCATTAATGGGGCCATAATTTTTGAAGCATCTTGAGAAAAGATCGGGATTATGGCATTAAAAGTAGTAGTCATGTTATTATCAGATACCAACTCAACTTCTTTGCTCTTTTCTATGGTAACCTGGCTCAAGATAGTATATGGCCCTTTCAGTATACTTCTAACACTATAAGACCATGGATTGATTGTTACAGAGTCCCTATGTGGAGCATACACGGGAATGCCTGAGATCGTAAACAGTTTTAAAAACTCATATTTATTATTACTATTCAGCATCATGGGGAAATCTCGATCTTGCAAGTCAGATATAGTGGAGGTCATTGTTACTTGACAATAATCATCTGGATCATTTTTAATGCTCATTATCTACTTTTTGTGTTCTTCATATATCTTCATGAACATTTTACAATCATTTCTATAATCTTGATCTGAATGACCTTTCATCTGAAGACATTTTGTTTCATATTTTCCACCTCTTACTGTTGTACTCAGAATAATTTCAGCCAGATCTATTTCATTTTGGAATTTTTCAGTGGTTAATATTACTCCTATTTTATTAATCAAGGATCTTAACTCTAATTCATATTTTTTAAATTCTTTTTGTTCTAACCGATCTCGAATAGATCTACTACTGAGTTCCTCACTAGCTTTAATTGATTTCAAGATTCTTTCCATCAAAAGGAATACATCTGAAGGAACTGGTTCTTTCTTATTATTAATTTGAATAATAACAGAATTCAATTGTCGAAATACTTCATTCTACTCAAATAATGATATACGACGAAACTGGGGTGAAATGTGACATCCATTATTACCATATATTAATCTAAGTGGTTTCACTTGTTCTTGTTCACAGGGAAAATATACCCACTCATTCAGGTAGAATTTGTCCTTGGCTATACCCCTCTGGCAGTAAGAAACCTTTCACTGACAACATCAGGATCGGTGAAGTTCCATCAGATATGTATCCACCAATTTTCTTCATCTCTTCCTCTAATTCATCTCACGTTTTCGCCCAGAAAAGTGAAGTCATATTGGTACTATCATTGTGCAAACGCGACCTTATATCAAGACTATACTGAACGGGAAAGTCACGTCCCACACCTAACACAAAAACCTCACAAATCTTATTCTCAACCTCATTCATTTTGTCAATAACATGACTTGGCTCAATCAATGTTGTATTATGATGGCCGTCAGTAATAAGAAACACTTTTATATACCTCTCCTTACATTGGTAAACTTCATGTACAATAGTTTGTAGGGCACCAGTCAAATCTGTACGACCATTAGCAAAATCACTATATTTTAGGTACGTTTCTGATCGTTTTAATTCAACTTTACTGCCAAACACGAACAGATTCGTTCTCCCTACCAAATGAGGTGCCACATATTCGTTCCACCCTGTCATTACACCATTCCAGTAAATGAACATGGATCCTGACACATCTGCCATGAGAATATTGTAGGTACTTGCTTGATGAGACACATTATTCTTTGGATCCGCTCCCGTTAATAATAAATCTGGTACTTTAGCTGGCATCTAGAACACTGTGTGAGTCTTCTCTTCACCTTCGACATTCTTCTCTTTAATAATACAGAGTTCCATTTCCAATATCCCAAGATCCTTCGTCTCTTGTTCATCATCTTCCTCTATTATAACCATTTCAGGGGGGGGGGACAACATTAACTGCTGTGTAGATTGTTCTAAAAATAAAAATAAAAAACATAAACATATATTAAAATAAAAAATTTTATATTGTAAAAAATGTATATAAACATCTATATATTCGTATTATTACCTACCATCCATTGTTTCCTCTTCTGAAAAGGGACTTGGACTTCTAGATTTTTGGTTCGTTTTAGCTTTCTCCAAGTAATTTCCCATTATGTCAGTTTGTCCTTAAGGAGAGGATGCAGAGGGGATCCTGACTGCTAATAAACTGAAGGCCCAGATGATATTCAACTCCTTTTATATAATCATACAACATGCACTTCACTTCTGTTTCATTGTCACTGATGCATCCAAGATGGACTGTATAGTAGGCATAATGTATTGTAAGATTTTTCTAAGGGGTTATTATTTTAGGTACCTGATGTTTGAACACATATGATGTTTAAATATTTTTTATGAAGAAGGTTTGAATCTTTTTCTTATTGGATTATCATCATTGTCTTCAACATTTTCAATTAATTCTTCATCATGTTCTTTTAAATTAAAGAACTGATTGGCTTCGTATTCTGCCTGAACCTTACCCCGATTATTAATCAATTCTATAATACCACACATAATTAAACTTATTCCAGTTTGAACCAAGGCGTGTATTATTATTGTACTAGAAGAAGTTGGTTGATAGTGTTTCATATCTTTCATGTCTAATGAAAGAAGCATTAATAATTTGTCAACATGTTCATTCTTGTTATTTTCAATGCGTTGTTAACTAATTATAATCTGCTTAAAAATCAGGTTTATTGACGATAAATACTGTTGATATTTCTGGAGAGCAATGTCTTTAATTTGTTCAGAAACATTTTTAAATAATTGTAAGAAGTCTTTAACATAAGAGTGATCTGATAATATATTTTGTACCAAAGTTATCATATTTATAATATTTCTCAATTCTTCATCGTCCATATCCTCTAGATTTTGATTACCAAATTCATAAATAAATTTAGACATTTCATCATCATTGTATTTAGGAGAACATTTTTGTTGAATGTATATTTTCAATAGATATCGTCGTAATTCTTTATTATTCTTTTTCACTTTATAATCAAATACATGACTGTATAAACTACCTCTATCCTTTTTGGGGAAATGTGATAAAGATTGTGGTCTAGGAGATGATGGTAGAGGAGGAGACGAAAATGGCAAATCTGTTAGTTCTGGTTGTTTTTGTTGTTCTAGTTTTGATTCTGGTTCCATTTCAGGTTTAGGTCCTGGTTCAAGTTCAAGTATGGGTTCGGGTTCAGGTTCAGGTTCGAGTTCGGGTTCGGGTTCGGCTTCTAAAGAAATTTGTGAAAATAAAGGTAATGATGATATTGATTCTGAAGACAGTATTCTTGAGTAATCATCAGATGATGTAGGTAAATATAAATTTCTATTAATAATAGATTCCATTTTTATTTACTAAGGCAATAAATGTACATTATATATTTCATCAAACCCCAAAAATATCATAATATTTGGAATGAAATTAGAATCTCGATGGTTGACTGATTTTTTCGTCATAATAAGTTTAGAAAATTGACTAGTTTGCCATTGAATTAATTTATATTTATCTATATTTTTCCTTGGACAATCTATTAGTTTTACTGACACATAAATCCCATTTTCATTTCTATAACATTCCCAATGAAATTTTTCGGGATAAATCATACTGAGTAGTAGCGTTTGTAGTTTGAATTCAACTTCGCGTCCAGCCATGAATTGACAGAGGCGATCATTGTGATTTGGATTACATTTGATATATTCTTTATATTCGGTTAAATGTAGATCTTGACTGGCGGATAAAAACATTAGAATGAGGCGATTTATTTCATTTAATAAACATGCACACGTTGAATTACTCTTGGTGGCTTTGAAATGTAAAGGACAATGTAAATGTCTACAATCTGGGTTCTTTTTACTATCTGAATAAAAATTAATAGTCTTCAAAGAATCTTGATATCCTCTAATGAAATTTTTGGAGAGCATTTGACAAAGATTAGTTATACTATGTGAAGATGGTGGAAAATTATTACGTTTCTTATAAACTTTTATAGGTCTTGGTATGGAATATTCATCTAACTTAATTTCTTCTCCAAATTTATAGATAGTTGAACTCCTTATATTAAAGACAGTAAGATACTGCAATACCGGTAATTTAAAAAGGATTTCATTAATTCCATAAACCCAAGCATATTTTACAATAAACTTGGTTACTAACAATTCTAGGCACTTATTCAAATCATCATCGTCATCATCACTAATCATTTCATCTTCATCTGCCTTTAAATGTAGAGATGTATAAATATTTTTAAGAGGGAAATGAAAAGCTGATTTATCTACATTGCAAAAACCATTAGACATATATACTACTAAAACAGAAGCTTCATAAAGAATATGATTTTTATAAAGACGGGGATCATCAATAACTATCATTTGGTTCATAAGATGTTTTTTAATGTAGTTGAAAGCTAACAATAAACAATTATTGTCCATTTTATATATATATATATATATATATATATATATATATATATATATATATATATATATATATATATATATATATATATATAAATATATATATATATATATATATATATATATATATATATATATAAATATATATATATATATATATATATATATATATATATATATATATATATATATATATATATATATATATATATATATATATATATATATTATAAATGTTAGAAGATTGCATGTTATATATATATATATGTCGTACCTAGTAGCCAGAACTCACTTCTCAGCCTACTATTCAAGGCCCGATTTGCCTAATAAGCCAAGTTTTCCTGAATTAATATATTTACTATAATTTTTTTCTTATGAAATGATAAAGCAACCCTTTTCTCTATGTATGAGGTCAATTTTTTTTTATTGGAGTTAAAATTAACGTAGATATATGACCGAACCTAACCAACCCTACCTAACCTAACCTAACCTATATTTATAGGTAAGGTTAGGTTAGGTAGCCAAAAAAAGCTAGGTTAGGTTAGGTTAGGTAGGTTAGGTAGACGAAAAATCATTAATTCATGAAAACTTGGCTTATTAGGCAAATCGGGCCTTGATTAGTAGGCTGAGAAGTGCGTTCTGGCTATTAGGTACGACATATATATATATATATATATATATATATATATATATATATATATATATATATATATATATATATATATATATATATATATATATATATATATATATATATATATATATATATATATATATATATATATATATAACTGAAAACTCACACCCAAGAAGTGACTTGAACCCATACTGCCAGGAGCAATGAAACTGGTATGTACAGGGACGCCTTAATCCGCTTGACCATTCAGTCCTGGGGACCATTCAGGCTTGTTTGCATATATATATATATATATATATATATATATATATATATATATATATATATATATATATATATATATATATATATATATATATATAAATATATATATATATATATATATATATATATATATATATATATATATATATATATATGTGTGTATATCACGAAAATAAACACGTGATTAAGAATGTGACAATGTCAGACCTATGTTGGTCTGACATTGTCATATATATATATATGTTGGTCTGACATTGTCATATATATATATATATATATATATATATATATATATATATATATATATATATATATATATATATATATATATATATATATATATTTATTAATTTTTTTACATATTTTTTTTATATATAAACGATTCGATTATTATTATTATTATTATTATTATTATTATCATTATTATTATTATTAATAATATTATTATTAGTATTATTAACTGCAGCATTAGTCGTAGCAGTATCAATAGTATTAGTTGTACCAATATTATCAATAGGGTTATTTGTAATTGTATTAATAGGTATATTATTATTATTATTATGATTAGTATTAGTATTGTTATTATTATTAGATATTGATAGAGAATTATTATTTATGGTTGGTAAAGCTTCTTTAGATGCCAATGGGTAAGTGTGATCTTCCATATAAGAGATTGTATTTACATTCATATGACGATAACGTTGTCATAGGGCCATTCGTGCATTGCTACCCCAGTGAATACTCTCATCATTTGTAAGCAATTGGTTAACTTCACCAACGCCACCCTCACCACTAAATTCTTCATCTTCTTCATTTCCACCTTCCATGATTATTTCACCTTGATTAATATAAGTTTTTAAAAGTTCCTTAACGTATGAATGTCCTAAAATTTCACTAATAATTTTAAAAGGTAAAATATGATTCTTACCTAATTGTCTTGAAAGACTGTTAAAAGTACGTGTAGCAAAATCAGCTCTGAGTGAATGGAGACCTGCCCCTTTTTAATCTTCTTGAACACTATATTCTTCATCAGGGGATAATTTCTGATTTCTTTCTTTAGCAACTTTCCAAAGATAACTTTTAAAAACTTTATGTGTACTCTGGTAACTAGAATCAAAAATAGGTTTATCCAAATGATCAGCTATATTTGTCCCAGGATATTTCAGTAGAGTTAATCATAACATCTTCTTATTTGCATAGGGAATGAGGTATTGAATAAAAAAAGTGGAAGCCCCTCCTTTTAATAAGGGAGTGTTGCGATCCTTACCGTGTTTACTGTATACTACTGGCAAAACTACAGTGTGAGTGGCTGTGTAATATGCATCTACAACATTACGATAAGTTACATTGTTGGCTTCTTTGGCTCGAAGACCTGTATGGTATATAAGTAAAATTTTGTAAGCGTGTTCAGACTGAGAAAAATTTCATATTCTAGCAACCGTCTGAGCGATCAAACGGCTATCTAAAATAGGCTTATTGCTACGACGTAAATTAACAGATGTACGAGGAAGACGCATTTCTTGTCCAAGAATGGGACCTACGATGTACTTGTTTAGTGTTCGAACGTTGGTTAGACGCGTCATATATTTTAAATTGGCATCCCGATTCAAATATACATTATATATATTTATCAAATCTGGTGTAACCGGTGCCTCCCGACCGACTTGCTGAAGCTTAAAACGGCCAAATTTTTCAAACGTACACTTGTAATTCTTCAAACTAGAAGGGATAAGTAATAAACGTTTTTTGCGCCTTTGTAGTGTGGATATAGGAGGAGAAAATTGTTGTTTATTGGTTTCTTCATCTTCATTTTCGACATATGTTATAATTTCTCGTTGTGTACATGGATTAAAAATAGGACGATTGAATTCCTGTTTTATACACTCCAAATCACTTTTGTTTAGGTATTTACTAAATATTTGATCAATAACATGTTCATCCATTTTTTTTATATATTTACCAAAAATTTTATATTAGAGGGGGTAAGTATATATGTATTAGAGGAATAGTAATGAATAGGAATATATATGTGCTGAAGCACAATATAATACTTGTATAATTTACATAAGTTAAGCTTACAGGCACAGAAAACATTTCACCCATATATTTTGTATAATTATTTGTTATAATTTCTTTCATTTGAGCAATTTTATCTAAACAAGAAAGACTAGGATTATTATTATTATTATTATTGTTAATATTAATAATTTTGTTATTAATTTTCCCTGCAGTTATCTCACGTTGAAAATTCCGAATTTGTCGTATATCTTTGCTTATATTATCATAAATAAACTTTTCTAAATCAGGAATAATATATAGATAATATACAGATACAATTTGTTGAAGTTTTTCTTTACGCAAATGAATACTAAACATGCTATTTAATGATATACCGACTAAACTAAAAACTAAACTATAATTTTGTGATGGTAATAAAAAAGATAGAAATATAGAGGCTATATTTAATATATTCATAATTTTAGAACATAACGAATATAATCGAGATATAGAACAAAATTTTTTATAAATTTTATCAATTTCATCAATATATTGTTCAATTATTAAATAATCTAATTCTAAAAGTATGTATTTTCATGTTGTAAGCAGTTATTACTATTCATTGTAGTTATTTTTTGTATCATTTAAAAATACAATGTTGGATATATCTGATACAAAAATTTACTATTGTTTACAATGTTCAGGATTTTTCTGTTGGATTCTTAATATTCCCATCGAGTATAAATATTGCCTCAAGCGTTTGTCAACAGCCACAATTAATGTCTACATTCAAGATGCCAAGTTCTTATTGGATGCGCCAATTACTGATGAAATTTGCAAGCGAGGAAATACTAATAAAGAATTCAAACTTCATGAATGTACTAAACACTCAGATTATACCTCATTTATGGAAAAAAGTTCCCAATCTGGAAGACGAATGTTTTCTCTTATTCTCATCCCCCCCGTGTAGCACCTGAGGGTAGATTAAAATTTCCACAGAATGTGGTAACACAACCAAATTTATCCTCATTACAAACAATATCTGTAATCTATTTAAATAAAAGTGATAAAAATATGTTGAGTATCACCAGTAATGGTATTTTAAAAATAAATGTTTCACAGGAAATTGGAGAAATTTTATTAGTATCTATACTATTTATTAAATCAATTGGATAAACATATGTTATTATATCGGTCGAAGATAATAGTGTTAGTGTCGTATGTATTTTAAAAAATCATAAAAAAGAGGAAAATTTTTTAATCAACAACTTTCCCAATTTCGCAAAAGCTATATCTATACCAACTTTCAGTATACGGCCACTTGGAAATATTTAAACAATTATTGAGAGGAACCAATACCCTTTAAAACTTTTGGATGATAACATCGACATATGGCACAAATTAACTTGTCAAAGTTATCCATCTGGTAACAAGAAATACATATACCATGCCCACAATGTAACATTATAAGATCTTTATCGCTATTTTCATTTAAGCAAATTGGACAAGTAAAGTGGACATATTTGGAATATATGGCTAAAGGTTCAGGAAGATTTTGCTGTTGGATGTTCAATGTTCAATCCAATCTACCGCCTGTAAAATCAAATGTATGATAGGTTAAATTTTTATATATACATATATTATTATTTGTTTACAATAATTTAAAAAAGTTAAGACATATTTATTTTGTCAAATTATCACAATTGTATGATGGTTTAAACGTTACTCTTCCTAGGTAAAGACATAGATAATTTATTGTGCAAATTAATGTTTATATATTGTGACGATAATCTCCTTCAAGAGATTGAGCCTGCTCTTCCCTCCACAATTACGTCGTAGAAATTATATAAAACTACTATGGAAGAAATGTCCAACAATGACAACAACACCAGCAAGGTTTGCCAGAGCGCAAAACGTTGCAGCCACACACCTGTTCGGACTCAAACCGCCAAACTACCTGTTGATCGCTACCGGCTCCGCTGATTGGTCGCCGGTCTGGCTGCACCTGCACTCGCCCCCCCCATACTACTTGATGTCTGGGGTCGCCACGACCTCAGACCTCAGAATATTCAGTGCTTTCGTGGTTACCACTCCTCCCGGCTAGACGTTAGCGTGTACTCAGAGAGGTGGTAGCTTAAAGCCAATATTCCAGCACCTTCTCTTTATTTTGTGTTGCACTTCTTGTTATTTTATCTTAACGTAACTTTTCATTGTGTCATTTAATTATTCTTATTATTTTGATTGATTGATTTTATTATAAGAATTTGTTTGTCCATTTTTTCATGTTTTGATTTATTTAACGTAATTAAAATTTCATTGTTAAAATTTACTTGTGTTTTGTGTGTCTTCTCCTTACCTTACCACAGACGAAGTTCCAGTTTTTCTATTTTTTTTTATAACTATGTGACGAGGCCATACCCCTAGCCTTAAACAGCCGAACACCAACGCGTTACCGTCACAAGTTATATGGGGGCCTGTCCTAGGAGCTTCACTCAGGTACTGGTGCCAAGTGGTAATTTATGGTAAGCGTATTTAACTTTGTTAACGTAGCTTTACTATTTTTCATATTCAATTTCATTTTTTATAAGGTGCGGTGTATTGTGCATTACGAGAGTAACATATGGTGAAGGTGAGACAACTTTGGATTACGTGGTGACTGTAGGCCGCAGTCATACTCTTAATTGGTCATCTCTCCCTCCGTGTTATTACTCGTGTTTACCATCTATGTCCCTTGAATATTTCTCATTTTGACAGATCATCATATTGGTACCCTGGTACTGTGGTCTGCCCCGGGTCAAGAGTACCCAATCTTCTGCAATCTGACTGTAGGAGGACAAAGAGGGCCATAGTTCCTCTAGCTCGAACTTTAGTTGCTGAATTGGGACCTCAGCAGCAGTTCTCGTCACCAGTTGACACCTCGCACCCCTACACGTCAGTCAGAGATGATGATACATACAACGGTAGGGAAATAGCTTATTTTTTCAGAGCACAAAAGTTCGCTAATTCTGTAAGTATCATATTAAATTCAGTAGGAAAAACTTGCTTTATGTCCTATAGAGACTTGGCAAGGTATGCCTACATCCTTGGACTACCAATTTTACTTTTGAAGCATTTAACTGTTTCATTTGTTTTCGAAACTCTGTTTCATTTGTTAGTAGGATTTTCTTGCCCTTATCCTCTTACATGAGTACCGGGTACAAGATTTCCTGCGCCCTTGATTTAATTTAATCATTTAACATCTTTTACTTAACTTTAATTGTTAAAGATCTCACAGGATAGGTATCAGTTGCCACGTTGTCCTGTTTCTGACATTCACTATTGAATATTCGTGTATCTTTATTTGCTAATTTCACCATGTTTCGTCTCCAAGCTTTCCGTACAAATCCAGCAGGTGAAATAGGGACTTTAAGTCGTGCCAAGGAGACTGAATTACAAACTCTTGCACATGAGTATCAACTAGAAGTTCCCTACCAAGCCAACAAAAATGACCTACACAACCTGTTGCTGGATTACTATTTAGAGCAAGGTAAGATAGACTCTGAAACTCATGAAACCTACTATGTTGCAGATAAATCTGATTTGGCAACGCTGAAACTCAAACTAGAGCTGGCCAAGATTGAGCGTGAGCAGCAAAGGGAAGCAGCTGCCATAAGAAGGGAAGAACAAGAACGCGAAGCTGCCTTGAAGAGAGACGAACAAGAACGCGAGGCTGCTTTGAGGAGAGGAGAACAAGAACGAGAAATCACCCTCAGAGAACGCGAAGCTGCTTTGAGGAGAGAAGAACACGAACGTGAGTTCACATTACTCCGTGAACGTGAACGAGTACAGCTTGAAACACTCCAGGAGCGGGAACGCTTACAGCTCGAAACCAAACAACGCGAGTTAGAGATACAACGCGAACATGACAAGCAACAAGCGACTCTGGCTCTAGAGTGTCGTCAACGCGAAATCGCCTTGGAAACTTCACACTTCACTCAACGCCAGCAAGCTACTGCCAATCTTCCCGTCAGTTTTAATATATCACATGCAAGTAAGTTAATGCCATCCTTTGTAGAAGCAGAAGTTGATGTGTTCTTTACCACCTTTAAAACCCTTGCTAATCAACTCAGTTGGCCTGTCGACCAATGGGCCACACTTCTCAGAGTCCATCTTACAGGTAGAGCTGCAGTCACACTCGGTACTTTGGCGTCTGAGAATGACTACTACACTCTGAAACAAGCAGTGTTGGACGCCTACCTACTTTCCACCGAAAGTTATAGAAGGAAATTTCGTGACCACCTGAAGGCAAGTACCACTACCTTCCTCGAGTTTGCTAACACGAAACGGAGGTATTTCATGAAATGGCTGGAAGCAGCACATGTCTCTACTTTTACAGAACTCGTCAACCTGATGCTTGTTGAAGAATTCTTGAGACGTGTGCCACCTCCTGTCCGCCTCTACTTAGCAGATAAAGAAGAAACCGACTACCTGAAGTGTGCTAAGTCGGCTGACACTTACAGCCTCATCCACCGGCTGACACCCGAACCATCCTCCAGTAAGAAGTCGTGGTACAGTTACGAGAAGGTGAGCCCCGATCAAGCTGGTTCACAACTGTACTGCAAGTATTGTAGACTCTATGGACATACCATAGACAAGTGTGGTAAGTCTCAATACAAGGGAACCACTGACCAACAAAGACCCAAACCAACTCCTCCTAAGTCCGGTAAGCCTGTGATGAATGTTGGTGTTGATGTTAATGATCTTTCTCTTTTCAGTAACCACCTGTATACTGGAACTGTCTCTGCCAACGGTTCAAATCCGGAGGGACGTTTCAAATTGAAGATCTTGAGGGACACAGCGGCTCTACAATCGATCATCTTGAAGTCGGCTGTGCCCAACATCGTCTACACCGGAGAAACTGTCTTCATCACTGACCTCACTGCTACCACTCCATACCCTCTCGCCAGAGTCCACCTGGATTGTCCCTAGGTGAACGGGGAAGTCCAAGTCGCCGTCAGGGAAAAGCCTTTTCCCATGCCTGGAGTGCAACTTCTCCTAGGCAACGACTTGGCAGAAGACCTGCAACCGACCAACCTGATCGTCATGGACAAACCCCAGGTGTGTAACTCTGTGCCAATAAACCCTATTCTAGAGTATGTTCCAGCAGAGGTTCAAGAGAGTGATGAAGTTTCTCCTCCGGTTCTCGTGACCACCCGTGCACAAGCCGCACGTCCACAGCCAGCTGACTCTACTGCTACCGCTGTCCCTCAAGACCCTCAGAAACTACCCCCGCATCTGACCAAGTTGGAGTTCCGTAAGTTGCAGAGGGAAGATCTTACTTTAACACCATTGTTTTTCCAGGCTGAGACTCAACCCGACAGTATTCCTGGGTTCTTCCTAGAGAACGACTTGCTCTACCGCAGATATAGACCCAGTAAACTGAAGGAGGAGGACGATTGGGCCAACATCGAACAACTTGTGATTCCCACCAGCCTGCGGCCCACTATTCTACACCTGGCCCACGGAGCATTCTCCCACTACGGCTTCAACAAGACTTACCATGGGATTCGTCAAGACTACTACTGGCCAGGTATGGTAAATAACGTCAAACAGTACGTAAAACAGTGTCATACATGTCAGATGGCAGGCAAACCGAACGTCTCCATTCCCAGAGCACCACTGATTCCCATACAGGTGCCTGCGGAACCTTTCCACAGACTCATAATAGACTGTGTTGGTCCTTTACCTCGGACCAGTTCAGGTAACGCCTACATCCTAACCATCCTGTGTCCTACCACCAGATTTCCCATAGCAGTTCCAGTGAAGAACATCACGGCTGCTACGGTTATAAAACATCTATTGAAGATCTTCACTCAATACGGATTTCCCAGGGAGATTCAAAGTGACTGTGGTACCAACTTCACCAGTGATCTCTTCAAAAGGACACTGGAGGAGTTCAACATCAAACAGGTATTGTCCAGCCCCTATCATCCTGCTTCACAGGGTTCTCTTGAACGTAGTCATCAGACCATCAAAGCACTCTTGAAAAAGTTTTGTAGTGAAACCTCGAAGGATTGGGATAAGCAGATTGACCTTATAATGTGTATTTTCAGAAGTCTCCCCAATGAGTCCCTAGGAGTATCTCCTTATGAGATGCTCTACGGCCGTAAGTGCCGTACTCCCCTTAAGGCTTTCAAAGACTCTCTCAGAGATGCCACCTTCAGTGAGCATCAGAATGTGCCCCAGTTTCTTCAAAACCTTCAACACATTCTAGAGAGAGTCCACCGCTTTGCCCATGATAATCTATTGAAAGCCCAGGTGAGAATGAAGACTCATTACAACCAGACCAGCAAAGTAAGAAAATTCAAGCCGGGAGACTTCGTCCTTGCCTATTTCCCTATCCCAGGTTCACCTTTACAAAACAGGTTTTCAGGACCCTACTGCGTCAAAGAGTGCAGGAATATTAACAACTACGTAATAGAGACTCCAGATAGGCGGCGGAAGACCCAGCTGTGCCACGTCAACCTCCTGAAGCAATATAATGGTACTCCTCCCACTGTCCTGACTAACTATTCTACTTTCACAGAACCCTACATCCACAGTGAGACCTTCCCGGCTTCTCCTCCCGAAAGCACTGACCAGGAGTCAGCGCTTTCTAATTCCGAAATCCTTAATGATCTTCCCAAATACTTTCAGGATAATCATAGTGCACCTCTCGTCAAGATCTTCAGAGAACATCAAGAGTTGTTCCGAGATGATCCCCAAGAGTGTAATGTTACCCAGCACGACGTCCAACTGCTCCCCGACACCCGGCCGATTCGTCAACCCTTCTACCGAATCAGCCCGAGTAAGAAGGAAGTCATGCGTGCTGAGGTGCAATACCTCTTGGATCATGGACTGGCTACACCTTGTGAGTCCCCCTGGGCCTCACCTTGTATCTTGGTGCCCAAACCCCAAGGTAAGGTGCGGTTGTGCACTGACTATCGTAAACTGAACTCTGTCACTGTCAAGGATGCTTACCCCTTGCCAAGGATAGATGACATCCTTGATGCCATTGGTAGTGCCCAGTACTTGTCCCAAGTGGACTTGCTTAAGGGGTACTATCAAGTGTGTCTAACGGAGCGCGCTAAAGAGATATCTGCCTTCATCACTCCTTTTGGACTTTTCAGATATGAACGCCTTCCTTTCGGACTATGTAATGCCCCGGCCACCTTTCAAAGAGCTGTCAACCGTGTCATCCAGGGCTTGGATAACACATACGCCTACCTGGACGATATCGTCGTAGCCTCCAACTCCTGGAGTGAACATCTGCTCCAGCTGCGACGTCTGTTCTCCAAGCTCCTGACAGCCGGCCTCACCATCAACCTGGGCAAGTCCACTTTCGCGAAAGGTAAAGTGCGTTATCTGGGTCATGTTATTGGGAGTGGCAGCATAGCTCCGTTAGACTCACACACTCAAGCCATCCAACAGTATCCACAGCCTACCACCAGGAAGCAGCTCCTGCGCTTCCTTGGTCTTGCCTCTTACTACCGTAGGTTTGTGAGGAATTTCAGTACAGTCGCCACACCTCTAATTCTATTAACCAGTCCCAAGCAACGGTATAATTGGACCATACAGCAAACCGTTGCTTTCGAACAACTCAAATTCCTACTCTGTTCTAACCCCATTCTCGCCTCTCCAGATATCACCAAGCCTTTCGTCCTTCATGTCGACGCCAGTGGTACCGGCGTTGGTGGTGTCCTGATGCAACAACGAGGCGAGGAGGTTCTACCTGTCAGCTACTACAGCTACAAACTGAAACCACACCAGAGGAACTACAGCACTATTGAAAAGGAGCTACTATCCATCGTCCTGAACCTCCAACACTTCGCTCCGTACCTACAAGGCGCCAGGTCTACCACCATCTTCTCAGACCACAACCCTCTCCGCTTCCTACATCAAGCCCAATTCACCAACCAGCGTCTTCTACGATGGGCTCTGTATTTACAAGACTTCAACCTGGAGATCCGCTATATCAAGGGTTCTGACAACACCATAGCCGATGCCCTCTCCAGAGTTTATGAAGTAGAAGCGACTCCATCCATCACTCCACCACATAACGACGTACTTCTTCCAGAACCGCAGGCTTCGGGGGAGAGTTGTGACGATAATCTCCTTCAAGAGATTGAGCCTGCTCTTCCCTCCACAATTACGTCGTAGAAATTATATAAAACTACTATGGAAGAAATGTCCAACAACGACAACAACACCAGCAAGGTTTGCCAGAGCGCAAAACGTTGCAGCCACACACCTGTTCGGACTCAAACCGCCAAAATACCTGTTGATCGCTACCGGCTCCACTGATTGGTCGCCGGTCTGGCTGCACCTGCACTCGCCCCCCCCATACTACTTGATGTCTGGGGTCGCCACGACCTCAGACCTCAGAATATTCAGTGCTTTCGTGGTTACCACTCCTCCCGGCTAGATGTTAGCGTGTACTGAGAGAGGTGGTAGCTTAAAGCCAATATTCCAGCACCTTCTCTTTATTTTGTGTTGCACTTCTTGTTATTTTATCCTAACGTAACTTTTCATTGTGTCATTTAATTATTCTTATTATTTTGATTGATTGATTTTATTATAAGAATTTGTTTGTCCATTTTTTCATGTTTTGATTTATTTAACGTAATTAAAATTTCATTGTTAAAATTTACTTGTGTTTTGTGTGTCTTCTCCTTACCTTACCACAGACGAAGTTCCAGTTTTTCTATTTTTTTTTATAACTATGTGACGAGGCCATACCCCTAGCCTTAAACAGCCGAACACCAAAGCGTTACCGTCACAATATATATATATATATATATATATATATATATATATATATATATATATATATATATATATATATATATATATATATATATATATATATAGTCAGCCGTAACAGTCGGTCGTGCAGGGGGTTGGGTCCCACATTTGTGCCCATTCAACAAGGATAACAGTGCCTGAGGAAGTCAAGAATCGACTCATGTCTGTGTTAATACCTGCTGAAGACTCTTAGTGGGTCGAGGAAGCCTACCTCTCCAGCAGTGCAACAGAATCAACTGTAAAAGGTGTGTTGTCCTGGCGGGAGGCGTGCTATGGAGGGGAAGGACACAGGCCTGGGTGAGGGTTATCTCAGTGCCTCCATAAACAACAGCCTCCAGGCGGGGAGGAGGCCTCATGTGGAGGAGGGGGGGAGTGAAGGGGAGGCTCACAAACCTGCTTGTATTCCAGCAGTCTTATAAGTGAATGTGTGCGTCTTTTCAGATGAACGGTGAGTTTGTAGTGATAAACATAATGCACCTGTGAAACTTTGTGCTAATTGTGTGTGACCGGGATACCTTCTCCCCCCTCTCCCTAGCCTCCCACAGGCCTCGCCAGCCCACCCAGCTACCCTCTCCCGGCGGCTGACCCGACGACCATCGTCCACCCCACGACCACCGTCACCCCACGCAACCCTACGCCCACCAGCACCCCACGCCCACCGTCACCCCACGCAACCCTACGCCCACCGTCACCCCACGCAACCCTACGCCCACCGCTACCCCACTCCCACCGCCAGCCCACGCCCACACACGCCACACGCCCTACGGCTCCCTCACCAGGAAAGGGTGGAAGGACACATGTGGTGGGGTCAAGAGACTGGGTCACCAGTGTGCCAATAAGTGCTTGAAAAAGATAAGTTGAGTCCAGTCCTGTGGTGACTAGACCATTGTAAGTATCGTGTTGAGAGCACCACACCCAGTGAGCCAGGACACATTCACCAGTGTTTAGTGACAAAAAGGAAATTATCCAAGTGTTACATGCCACATCAACCCTCCCCTCACCCCCTGAGTGTAGTGCCTCCCCCCACCCCCTGAGTGTAGTGCCCCCTCCCCCACCCCCTGAGTGTAGTGTCTCCCGCTCGACCACTCCACCTGTGTAGTGTCTCCCCCCCCCTCCGTGTGGTGCAGTGTCTTCCGCTCCCCCGCCCCCACCTCCCACGATCAGGTGGTCGCGCCTTCCCTCCCCGGCCCCCCTCCCAGACCGGGCCAGCGCGCAGCCTCCCAACCCCCACCCACCACCTCCACGAGCCCACCCACCCCAGACATCTGCCCAGACATGACGCATAGTATAGGGGACAACCTCGTCCCCCCCAGCCAGGAGGGAGAGACAAATACTCCAGTGCAAGGTGACATTCACTTTACCTAAGGGGATGGCAGAAGAAGCCGCTACCAGCCAGCTCACCCCTCCCGAAGCCAATCAAAGGAGAGGCACATGCAGTGGTTGTGGGACCATCGTCAGCATCAACTCTGTCTCCAGAGTCATACGCCAGCATGGTGACTGTCCTGGGTCAGGGAGGCCTCCCGTGGGAGGAGGCAGCACTCAGGAGCCTGTTGCACCAGTACAAATCGCAACAGATTACATTGCAACAGACGACCTGCTAGAGGCAATTAAAGCAACGTCAACCAGGACACTCACCCACATCCCAAAGGCCTCTCGCCCTTTTGCTGCAGGGAAATACACGGACCTCATCGCAAAAGTCAACAGAGGGTCAAATAACCTTGTTGCACCTGATACCATCAAAGCCTGGCACAATCTGTTACTTTTTGGCAATGCATGCTTAGGTGTACCAGACAGAGGAGGCAAGACACTGGCCTCATCCGTCAATAAAGCAATTAGGGATTTTCCGAGGGCAGACAACCTAGTCCGCCTCCCCAAACACACCAAACACCGCCGAGGCAGACCAAGTACGACAATCAGCGACAACAGAAAATTAGGTACCCAAGTCAGCAAGAAAATTGAAGAGGGCAATACAGTCGGGGCACTCAGGTTAATCACAAGTGAGGACAAAATTTTGCCCAGGGATGAAACCACAGCCCAAGCACTGAGAGAAAAACACCCCGTCAGGGCCGTAGGTGGACCTCCCCCACAGGTCAGGCTCGCCCCTAATCAGGAACCTCTCGTCCTCCGGGAGTCAGAGGTTTATAAAGCTATCGTTTCATTTCCCCCGGGCTCCTCAGGAGGTTACACAGGGGTAAGACCTCAACATGTGAAGGAAATGGTGAACCCTGTTCTTGGCCCAGCTGCAGAAGCGCTCCTGACAGAAATCACAACGTTTGTCAACAACTGCCTCGCCGGGTTAATCCCTGATGAAATCAAACCATTCTTCTTTGGTGCATCCCTATGTGCCCTCAAAAAGAAGGGGGGAGGAATCAGACCCATTGCCGTTGGTAATACCCTTCGCCGCCTAGTTGCAAGGGCTGCTGTCAGAAGTATCCGAACGGAAGCAGCCACCATGCTGCAACCCAACCAGCTGGGGTTTGAAGTCCCCCAAGGCTGTGAAGCAGCGGCTCATGCTGCACGAGCCTACATTAGCTCTCTTACTGAAGACCAGGCAGTAGTAAAATTAGATTTTAAAAACGCTTTCAACTCGGTCAAAAGGGAAGCAATCCTCACTGCAGTCCAGGAACATTGCCCAAGCATTCTCCCGTTTGTGTCAGCAGGCTACAGCAAAGACTCAACCCTCCTGTTTGGCAAACATGAAGTCACCTCAGCAGAGGGAATTCAACAGGGTGACCCACTTGCACCGTTCCTCTTTTGCATAGCGGTTCGAGAAATTACAACCAGACTGTCCAGCGAGCTCAACATCTGGTTCCTGGATGATGGCACTCTGGCAGGCACACAAGATTCCCTGCTAGAAGACTTACAGCTGGTGAAGACACGGGGGGAGTCCATGGGTCTCGTTCTTAGCCCCTCCAAGTGCGAAATTATTGCATCTAGTGAAGTAATCATTAGAGCAGTGAAATCAATTCTACCAGAAGCCTCAGTCGTTAAACCTACCGACAGCACACTACTCGGAGCACCTCTGGGCCACAATGCCATTGCTGCAGTCCTTGACGAAAAGTTTAGAGACCTAAAGAGGATGGAAGAGAGAATTGGGGACTTGGACTCCCACGATGCCCTCTACCTTCTCACAAAGTGCCTTACCCTGCCCAGGCTAACATACTTCTTAAGGTGTGCACCAACTTTTGGCAACCCACTTCTAAATCAATATGATGAGCTCCTCAGGTCAATATTCAGGAAGGCGCTCAACCTAGATTTAGATGACAGTCAGTGGGACCAAGCAACACTACCAGTGAGATTTGGAGGGATAGGCATACGAAAGGCAACTGAGGTAGCACTTCCAGCATTCTTATCCTCATGTACAGCAGCCAACGAATTGGTAGGGCAGATCCTACCAGAGCGTATGAGAGAGACAGCGGGAACTCATGATCAAACGTTCATCGAAGCAGCCAGACAATGGGACACCATTGCACACCCTCAACCCCGACCACAAGTCCCAAAAGACCACAAGCAGGCCCACTGGGATAGCCCCATAATGGAAAAGACTGTCACAGCAATGATTGACAACGCTGATGCTGAAAACAAAGCCCGCCTCCTAGCGGTAACAGCACCCCACGCCGGGGATTTTTTATTTGCTGTGCCCAATGCAGCCCTGGGAACTCGCCTCAGTCATGACGCTCTCCGCATTGGAGTTGCCCTTCGCCTTGCCGCCCCCATCCTCACCGAACATAGGTGCATCTGCGGAACTGCGATGGCAGACCAATATGGTCGTCATGGTCTGGTATGTCGTAAATCACAGGGTAAAATTGCAAGACATGAAGAAGTCAACGACATCATCAAGAGGAGCCTCGCCACAGCCCGCTGCCCGGCACAAAGAGAACCACACTTATCCAGACCTAACGACCCTCAGAAGCGCCCTGATGGGGTCACCTTGCTACCTTGGAAGGATGGTAAGCAAGTGGTATGGGACTACACGTGCGCTGCCACACTGGCCAGTACCTACCTCCACTACAGCACACGTGAAAGCGGTGGTGCTGCTTCTTTCAGGGAATCGCAGAAAATTATTAAATACAGAGGTCTAGCACACTGCTACAGCTTTGTTCCGATCGGCTCGGAGACCCTCGGTTCGTGGGGAAAATGTGCATTGAAGTTCCTGAAGGAATTGGGGGACAAATTGATCAGCGCTACAAAAGACCAGAGAGCAAAAAGTTTCTTGTTCCAGCGCCTCAGTGTTGCGATTCAGAGGGGAAATGCCTGTTGCGTCTTGGGCACAAGTCCAACTTCAGAGGAATTCGAAGAAGTGTTTGACTTGCAACAATGATCGAACCCGTCTGTGACATTCATCAATGTTTCCCATTGTTGTGTTCTTCAAGAGATCCATAACCTTTAAGCACCTTTTTGCATTATTATTTTTGTATCAACCCATGTATATCTTGTAACCATCAAATGCATAATAAAGCACAAAAAATATTCAAGGAAGGGGGTGGTAGGAGAAAAGCACACAGAAACTGTATTGGAGGGGATCTAAACATTCCCTCTAATGCGTTATGCGTGGTTTCCTCCGAGGCTATGGGTCCCCCTTCTTCCAGCTAGAGGTGGTACTCCCTTCCTTTCAAAATTTAAAAAAAAAAAAAAAAAAAAAAATATATATATATATATATTTATATATATTTATATTTATATTTATATATATATATATATATATATATATATATATATATATATATATATATATATATATATATATATATATATTGTTGGGGGTTTCACCTCTCTATTATTCTCTACCCATACTCTGGGGTGAGCAATAGTTATGCTCAAGGTAACTCACCGTAGCCCTGCGGGTCTTACCTCGATCCTCACGGCGCCACTGCACGCCAGGAGAGTCTCCCAGTCAATCTTAACGGCCTCTTATTAAGAAAGAGTGAGAACACGACTCGATCACATCGACCGTCGTGTGCCCTCCCCAACAATAGGGCTCTACGGTTAATCACAAAGTCGCCAATTGGTGTTTAAGGTGGCCAATAACACCATCAGTGGACTGGTGTATTCAGTGGTAGCCTTGGCAAGGTCACACTCAAAGATCAGGAATCAGGCAGGTACTTATTGTTATCACTCTATGCTTACAGGTATAGTATAGCCACAAGATCAATGGAGGGGATGATAAAAACACTAAGATAGTTTTGTATTTTACTTAAAATGTATGAAAGATGTCACAAAGCCAAACAATAATCAATAAATCAACTGATCCTGACTCGGCCGGTAATTCCCACGGATATTATGCGACCGCTAGAGGGCAACACTCTCCCCTCCTCATCAAGTGTCAAGAACAGCTGATCGCAATGGACTCTCCGCGCGAAATTTGCTTGTTTGCTAGATTCACGCGCTCGGTTTCTTTAAATTCTCCAATATTACTAGAAACTCGCACACTCGATATTGGCACAATTAAACCGAATTACTTAGTTACACTGTACTCAGGCTCAAACAGTCTTTTCTACAATCAATTCTACAATGATTCACTGTAATGGTCTTACACTGTTATTTATCCAACAATATATTATGAAATATTAACACGGGAGTTTTCAGTACTTTCTCTCGTGGGCGATAACGCAATAATTCACTGTACTCACGAATGATTATTCACTGAATGAACATAGACATATATATGGTATATAAATCAATCATCAATACATGGAAAATAAATAGTTTCTGGGCACATAGCCTAACCTCCACATACTGGCATAATCTTATATATAATTTACCACTATATGTTCATATCAAAATCTATAGAAAGATATACACAACACAGTAAATTTATCACTGGTTCCTGGTGCCTGTACACACCAATAATCAACATAAATAATACAAGTACTCTTGATAGTACTGTCTAGCACCCTGGTGCTTTACCGTGACATAGGTGAGACTTGCTCACGACATATAAAATCTTCAGGCTAGATAATATAGCCAAATAATATAGCTCACTAAAGGGGAATGGGGAGGGAACTAGAACCACCTACTTCACCCTATCCTCCGATGAGAGTCGAGATGTAGCTCCTGGTCCTCGTGTCGGGAACGCCCCCACACTACACGTCGTCGTGTCCTACCAGAGCCTCTCGTCGTCCCACCGTTTAGCGCGTCGTCTCCGTGCCTCCTCACTGCAGGTCCGTCCTCCTCCTTGACTTCTTGAAGGTTGGAGTCGGTCTCCTGGCCGTCGTCTTCTCCCAGCAACGGCTGTCGCCTACGTCTCAGCTACAGTCGTTCGGTTTCCCCAAATAGTCCTCTCTTCCTCAGCTACCCAGTGGCTCTGTCAGCCACTACGCTGTCACGAACTGGTGAATTGCCACAGACGTCAACATACGTCACTGCACGGCTTCACTGCTACTGGCACAGTACCTGACTGGAGCACTTGTTGCTCATATAACCGTCAATTCCCTCTTCTGGTTCAACACATGAACTAGGGAAGACTTCTCAGAGTACTGGCGGACTTCAGGTGACGCGTAAATCCACGGTAGTGGGAAACAGCTGTCCGACAGACAGGACCACTCGTCGCACGTCCGACCTCTATGACGTGTCGTGTCTGACTGCTGGCGCCAGCCCGGCGCGCTGGCCGGACCCCCTTCCTTCGTGACGTCACTTTCGCCACGGGAGGTTTTCATTGGCTCCCAGTGCCACATTGCTGTCGGTGACCAATCCGGTGCCACTGACGTCACACGGTTTTGGCGGGAGATCAGAGAGGTAAGCGCCATCTTGGCTCCCTAAAGGGCCTAAACCACAGGCCAAAATATCACTATTTCACAAATTTCTCGGCCCTCCGAGAACACTTCACTCTCTCCCATATATCAAATTGTAGCCTGCAACGTAGAGAACGCTTGGGAAAAGTAGACATGACTCTTACTGCAGGCGTGGGAGAATTATAAGGGGGGTGGGAACTCCGTCACATACCCCTCCCCTTAAAATAAGAGTCATGTCTGGTTAGTGTATGCGGGATAGGGCGTCCGCTACTACGTTTTCCTTCCCCTTGATGTGTTTGATCTCCAGCCGGTATTCTTGCAGTAACAACGCCCACCTAGTTAGACGTTGGTTGGAATTCTTCATCTTGTATAAAAATGTGAGAGGGTTGTGATCGGTGAATACTAGGACAGGTCTCGCCCCTCCTCCCACGTATACATCAAAGTGCTTCAGGGCCATAACTAGCGCCAATGCCTCCTTCTCAACGGTGCTGTAGGCCCGCTGGTATTTTACGAACTTCTTCGAGTAGAAGGCTACTGGCCTATGCACTTCACTCCGTTCTTGAGCCAACATGGCCCCTATTCCAACGTCGCTGGCGTCCACGTACAGGATAAAACCGGCTGAAAAATCTGGAGATATCAATACTGGGGCCTCTGTCAACAATTTCTTGGTCTTTTCAAAAGACTCTTGGCAGGCCTCTCCCCATCTCCATCTTACATTCTTGGAGAGTAGCTCGGTTAGGGGATGCGCTACCGTGGAGAAATTCCGGCAGAACCCACGATAGTACCCTATCATTCCGAGGTACCTGAGCAACTCCTTGCGCGTCTTGGGCACGGGGTATTCCTTTATGGCTGCTACTTTGTTATCAACTGGAGTGACTTCACCTTGGCCGATGACAAAACCGAGGTACTCTAAGTGAGCTTTCCCAAACTCACTCTTGGCCAAATTTACAGTCAGGTTAGCCTCCTCTAACCTTCTGAATAATTCCCCAAGTCTCTCCAGATGCGTCCCCCAATCGTCGGCGTACACGACGATGTCATCGATGTAAACCGTGCATCCTACTGCACCCCTTAACAGCTCGTTCATCATTCGCTGGAAGCAGCTGCCGCTGTTTTTCATGCCGAAGGGCAACACCTTGTACTGGTACAGCCCATCAGGAGTCGCGAAAGCTGATATCTTCCTGGCCTCAGGAGTCAGGGAGATCTGGTAGTACCCCTTGAGAAGATCGACCTTGGATACATACCGTGCACTGCCCACCTGGTCAATGCAGTCACTCACTCTTGGCATGGGGTGAGAATCCGCCACAGTGACGGAGTTCACCCTCCTGTAATCTGTACAAAAGCGGTATGTTCCGTCGCTTTTCCTCACCAACAGGCACGGGGAACTCCACTCACTTTTGCTGGGCTCCGCAAGGTCGTTCTCAAGGAGGTACTCCACCTCCTTTCTCATCAGCTCTCGCTTCTCTGGGCTCACCCTGTACGCGCTCTGTTTGACGGGCCTGGCGTCCCTCACCTCCACCTCGTGCGTCACACTCCGGTGTCGTCGGGGCACGTCGGTGAAGAGGGAGGCATTCTTTCTCAGTAGGTCCGTCAGGTCCGCTCTCTGTTGCCCTTCCAGATGTGACAGCTTGTCCTTGATGTTTGCCAGACTCTCAGTGTTGGTGAGACGGGTGCCATCCGCCCTGGACCACTTTCCTTCCTCCTCCGGGAGTTCTTGGTCCACCTGTACGCACAGAACTGTCTTTTGCTGGGGTTCCCGGGTCATCGTTCCTTCCTGCCTGGCGGTTCCTCCTTCCACCGTGAAGAAGGGTTTCAGGCGGTCCACGTGACACACCTGTTTCTTTCGGGCTCTGTTCGACTTCCCAATTTCGTACGACACCGGACCCAACCGTCGCAGCACTTGGTATGGTCCCTCGAACCGTGACTCGGTCACCCTACCTTTACCTGGACACAAGACCATTACTTGGGACCCGACCTGGAAATCCCTCTGTGTAGCTCTCTTGTCGTACCATTCCGACATCTTACGCTGCGCCTCCTTCAGGTGCTTCCCAGCCAGTTCCTTAGCCAGAGTGAGACGTTCTTTAAACTTCTGGACATATTCGTTCACCGTTCCCACGGTTGCTGCCGGTGTCCATTGTTCCCTCAGCATGGACAGGGGACTTCTCACCTCGTGTCCATACACTAGCTGGAATGGTGAGAATCCTAGTGACTCTACCACCGCGTTGCGTATGGCAAATAACGCGGGGTATATGGCCTCATCCCACTCAGCCCCCTGTTCTGCGCAGAACACTCTCAGCACAGTTTTCAATGTGGAGTGGAATCTTTCGATCGCCCCCTGCGACTGCGGTCGGTAGGGCGACGATCGAATCTGAGTCACTCCCCATCCTGCCATCGTCTGTCGGAACCACTTCGACTGAAAAATGCTTGCGCAGTCTGTTTGGATCTCTTTGGGCATCCCCACCCACGAGAAAAACCGCTGCAGTTGGCTGGCTACTCCTTGCGATGTTAAACGTCGCATCGGGACGGCTTCCGGAAACCTGGTGGAGGTACACATTATTGTCATTAGGTAGGTGTTCCCTTTCCTCGTCCTTGGCAAAGGACCCACTCCATCAACTAGCAGACGCTCGAAAGCAGGCCCAAACGCCGGAACAGGGATCAATGGGGCCTTCGGTATCGCGGACTGGCTCTTCCCTGCCCTCTGGCAAGGTAAGCACGTCTTACAATAGCGTCTCACCTCGGCGTCCATACCTGGCCAGTAAAAGTAATCCCTGATCCGTCGCAGCGTCTTAGTCACTCCCAGGTGGCCTGCAGAGTCCACGGAGTGCGCTAGGTCCAACACGGCCGCTCTGCACTGGGCCGGCAACACTACCTGGCGCCTCGTGCTTAGAGACTCTTCCCCGGCCTCCACCCTCACAGGTCTCCACTGCCTCATCAGCATTCCGTCTTGAAGGTAAAAATGGGTAGCCTTCTCAGGGCCAACACGTCCTCCTTGGGCCTCACTAATCAAATCGGGGAACTCCTCCTGCTGCAACTGTTCAAGACGAGTGCGATCTACCCCTAGAGAACTGGTAAGGGTCACCTGCAACTCACCATTTGGGCTATCTTCGCCCTCCGCTCGTTCTCCGGGTTCCACGAAGAGGCGATCTATTCTCAGGCTGTCAGTTGTCTCCTCAGCCCCATCAGATCCACAACCTCCTTGTTCTTCGCGTCATCTTGGCATCACAGCACAAACTGGGAACGCCACCGGTACGATTCCCTTCTCGTCCCCACAGACGTTCAACTCTCCGCCTGTCTTCCTGTATTGTTCTATGTACTCTTCGCCTTTCACGAGATGTGGGAGGACGTATCCTCCACATGCGTCATTCCCCAAGATGACCTGCGCCTCCATCTTGGGCATTGATGTACAGACTCCCACCACTAGGGTCTGGCAGCCATAGTCGGAATCTAAAGTTACCTGGTGTAGGGGCATCCTCACTGGGCCTCCCACAGTGGTCACACTTGCTACCCCCACACTGGTACTTTCGTAACCCTCGGGGAACAGGGTCTCACTCACCAGGGTAAAATCGGCCCCAGTGTCTCTTAAGATCTTCACAGGGATGGGGTCTGCGTCCCCCATCCTTACGGTTCCTTGACACACGAATGGGTGAACTTGCTTCTCCCCATTTAGCACGGGTTCATCCCGCACTCCCTCGGCCCTCTGGTCCTCGAACATCACTAAAGCAACGTGTCCCCGCTGCTTAGGGCGTCTGCATTCCCGCGCGACGTGTCCGGGTATTCCGCAGTTGTAGCAGCGGCCCCTCGGCGGAGACCATCCGCCACCGCTCGCCTTAGCACTGCCTCCAGAGACCGTCACACCCTGTGTCCTTCTCGCCTCACTTGTCGTTTCCTTCGTTGCCGTAACAACGTCCGAGCTCTCATCTTGGCTCTCCTCTATCGGTTCCACAACATCTTTTGTTCCTCTGTCGTCCCATCTCGAGCGGTGGGACCTGGGAGAACTCGTTCCTGCCCTCCATCCATCCGTCCTTCTATAACTCCGATCGTTTCCGACGTATGCGGGTGGTCGGTTCTGTCCCTCTCGGCGTGGGCGTAGGGCTTCCTCTAGCATGTCGGCCCGGTCGGCTGCGGCCCTCAGGTCCTTTATGTCCGCCTCCTTTACCCTCATCCTGATCTCAGGAGAGAGCACGGACATAAACTTTTCCATGGCCATTAGTTCCTTGACCTCTTCGACCGACCTTGCTTCTTCAGAGTCCAGCCACTTAAGGAGCTTTCTTTCAATGTCCCTCGCCGTCTCCGCATACGATTTTCCTGGCAACCGGGTACATTCTCTAAACCTCTTTCTGTAACACTCTGGCGTGAGCTTAAAGGAACGGAGCACAGCTCGTTTTACCGCATCGTAGTTAGTGCATTCTTGGAAGTCGAGCATAGTGAAGGCTTGGCGAGCTTCCCCTGTGAGCCTCCCTTGGACCAACTCCGCCCACTCCGCCCTCGGCCACCTCTTCATAGCAGCAACTCTCTCAAAGTGATCGAAGAAACTTTCGGCTTCACTAGGCACAAAGACCGGCAGGTCTCGTTCCCTCACTCGTCGGTCTTCCTGTGGCGGGGCAGGGGCACCTAGTCCCAGTTCAGCTCGCTTCAGCTCCACCTCCTGGTTGGCTTCTATTTCCATTTGTCTCAGCCTAACTTCTTGCTCTCGTTCTTCCCTGCGTAGCTGTGCTTCTCGTTCTTGCTCTTCCCGGCGCAGCTGTGCTTCTCGCTCCTGTTCTTCCCGGCGCAGCTGTGCTTCTCGCTCCTGTTCTTCCCGGCGCAGCTGTGCTTCTCGCTCCTCACGCTTCATCTGTGCTTCTCGCTCCTGTTCTTCTTTGCGCAGCTGTGCTTCTTCTCTCCTCAGCTGCGCTTCTGCTTCCCGCTCTTCCTTGCGCTGTTGTGCCTCTTCTCTCCTCAGCTGCGCTTCTCGCTCTTCTCTGCGCTGCTGTGCTTCCAGCTGCAGCTTCATTATTTCCAGCTTAATGCTGTGCCTGCTGCCGCTGGATCCCCTGCTGCTTCCACCAATACTCAGGTGTTCACCCTCACTGGCAGGTGTTTGGGGCCGTTCCTCCCCCAAAGCTTCGTCTCGAGCCTTGAGCTGAGCCATTATCTCTAGTCTTCTTTCACCAACTCTGGCAGATTTCAGCTTTATTCCAAAATGATCCGCTATAGCCTGTAACTGTGCCTTGGTGCACTCTTCCAGCACCTGTTCGTCTCTAGAGTCAATAAACTTGGTTACTTTATCATCCTCCATCTTGTGCTACGAGTGTTAACCTGCACCTGATCTCTAACACCACTGCCAAGTACCACTGCAACCTTTACTTCGATCGGTATCCTGGCAAGGTCGCCAATGTTGGGGGTTTCACCTCTCTATTATTCTCTACCCTTACTCTGGGGTGAGCAATAGTTATGCTCAAGGTAACTCACCGTAGCCCTGCGGGTCTTCCCTCGATCCTCACGGCGCCACTGCACGCCAGGAGAGTCTCCCAGTCAATCTTAACGGCCTCTTATTAAGAAAGAGTGAGAACACGACTCG
The DNA here is from genome assembly GCF_040958095.1 of Procambarus clarkii. Classification (NCBI taxonomy): domain Eukaryota; kingdom Metazoa; phylum Arthropoda; class Malacostraca; order Decapoda; family Cambaridae; genus Procambarus; species Procambarus clarkii. Next base: position 24,031,068 of record NC_091157.1, on the reverse strand, counting down.
ATCACCACACTTATCCAGACCTAACGACCCTCAGAAGCGCCCTGATGGGGTCACCTTGCTACCTTGGAAGGATGGTAAGCAAGTGGTATGGGACTACACGTGCGCTGCCACACTGGCCAGTACCTACCTCCACTACAGCACACGTGAAAGCGGTGGTGCTGCTTCTTTCAGGGAATCGCAGAAAATTATTAAATACAGAGGTCTAGCACACTGCTACAGCTTTGTTCCGATCGGCTCGGAGACCCTCGGTTCGTGGGGAAAATGTGCATTGAAGTTCCTGAAGGAATTGGGGGACAAATTGATCAGCGCTACAAAAGACCAGAGAGCAAAAAGTTTCTTGTTCCAGCGCCTCAGTGTTGCGATTCAGAGGGGAAATGCCTGTTGCGTCTTGGGCACAAGTCCAACTTCAGAGGAATTCGAAGAAGTGTTTGACTTGCAACAATGATCGAACCCGTCTGTGACATTCATCAATGTTTCCCATTGTTGTGTTCTTCAAGAGATCCATAACCTTTAAGCACCTTTTTGCATTATTATTTTTGTATCAACCCATGTATATCTTGTAACCATCAAATGCATAATAAAGCACAAAAAATATTCAAGGAAGGGGGTGGTAGGAGAAAAGCACACAGAAACTGTATTGGAGGGGATCTAAACATTCCCTCTAATGCGTTATGCGTGGTTTCCTCCGAGGCTATGGGTCCCCCTTCTTCCAGCTAGAGGTGGTACTCCCTTCCTTTCAAAATTTAAAAAAAAAAAAAAAAAAAAAAATATATATATATATATATTTATATATATTTATATTTATATTTATATATATATATATATATATATATATATATATATATATATATATATATATATATATATATATATATATATATATTGTTGGGGGTTTCACCTCTCTATTATTCTCTACCCTTACTCTGGGGTGAGCAATAGTTATGCTCAAGGTAACTCACCGTAGCCCTGCGGGTCTTCCCTCGATCCTCACGGCGCCACTGCACGCCAGGAGAGTCTCCCAGTCAATCTTAACGGCCTCTTATTAAGAAAGAGTGAGAACACGACTCGATCACATCGACCGTCGTGTGCCCTCCCCAACAATAGGGCTCTACGGTTAATCACAAAGTCGCCAATTGGTGTTTAAGGTGGCCAATAACACCATCAGTGGACTGGTGTATTCAGTGGTAGCCTTGGCAAGGTCACACTCAAAGATCAGGAATCAGGCAGGTACTTATTGTTATCACTCTATGCTTACAGGTATAGTATAGCCACAAGATCAATGGAGGGGATGATAAAAACACTAAGATAGTTTTGTATTTTACTTAAAATGTATGAAAGATGTCACAAAGCCAAACAATAATCAATAAATCAACTGATCCTGACTCGGCCGGTAATTCCCACGGATATTATGCGACCGCTAGAGGGCAACACTCTCCCCTCCTCATCAAGTGTCAAGAACAGCTGATCGCAATGGACTCTCCGCGCGAAATTTGCTTGTTTGCTAGATTCACGCGCTCGGTTTCTTTAAATTCTCCAATATTACTAGAAACTCGCACACTCGATATTGGCACAATTAAACCGAATTACTTAGTTACACTGTACTCAGGCTCAAACAGTCTTTTCTACAATCAATTCTACAATGATTCACTGTAATGGTCTTACACTGTTATTTATCCAACAATATATTATGAAATATTAACACGGGAGTTTTCAGTACTTTCTCTCGTGGGCGATAACGCAATAATTCACTGTACTCACGAATGATTATTCACTGAATGAACATAGACATATATATGGTATATAAATCAATCATCAATACATGGAAAATAAATAGTTTCTGGGCACATAGCCTAACCTCCACATACTGGCATAATCTTATATATAATTTACCACTATATGTTCATATCAAAATCTATAGAAAGATATACACAACACAGTAAATTTATCACTGGTTCCTGGTGCCTGTACACACCAATAATCAACATAAATAATACAAGTACTCTTGATAGTACTGTCTAGCACCCTGGTGCTTTACCGTGACATAGGTGAGACTTGCTCACGACATATAAAATCTTCAGGCTAGATAATATAGCCAAATAATATAGCTCACTAAAGGGGAATGGGGAGGGAACTAGAACCACCTACTTCACCCTATCCTCCGATGAGAGTCGAGATGTAGCTCCTGGTCCTCGTGTCGGGAACGCCCCCACACTACACGTCGTCGTGTCCTACCAGAGCCTCTCGTCGTCCCACCGTTTAGCGCGTCGTCTCCGTGCCTCCTCACTGCAGGTCCGTCCTCCTCCTTGACTTCTTGAAGGTTGGAGTCGGTCTCCTGGCCGTCGTCTTCTCCCAGCAACGGCTGTCGCCTACGTCTCAGCTACAGTCGTTCGGTTTCCCCAAATAGTCCTCTCTTCCTCAGCTACCCAGTGGCTCTGTCAGCCACTACGCTGTCACGAACTGGTGAATTGCCACAGACGTCAACATACGTCACTGCACGGCTTCACTGCTACTGGCACAGTACCTGACTGGAGCACTTGTTGCTCATATAACCGTCAATTCCCTCTTCTGGTTCAACACATGAACTAGGGAAGACTTCTCAGAGTACTGGCGGACTTCAGGTGACGCGTAAATCCACGGTAGTGGGAAACAGCTGTCCGACAGACAGGACCACTCGTCGCACGTCCGACCTCTATGACGTGTCGTGTCTGACTGCTGGCGCCAGCCCGGCGCGCTGGCCGGACCCCCTTCCTTCGTGACGTCACTTTCGCCACGGGAGGTTTTCATTGGCTCCCAGTGCCACATTGCTGTCGGTGACCAATCCGGTGCCACTGACGTCACACGGTTTTGGCGGGAGATCAGAGAGGTAAGCGCCATCTTGGCTCCCTAAAGGGCCTAAACCACAGGCCAAAATATCACTATTTCACAAATTTCTCGGCCCTCCGAGAACACTTCACTCTCTCCCATATATCAAATTGTAGCCTGCAACGTAGAGAACGCTTGGGAAAAGTAGACATGACTCTTACTGCAGGCGTGGGAGAATTATAAGGGGGGTGGGAACTCCGTCACAATATATATATATATATATAGGTGTCCTGTTTGCAAACTTCTATATGGGTACCATCGAGCAAAAAGTCTTAGTCGACATGAACTTGAAACCGGCCATATACTGCAGGTATGTTGACGACATTTTCACACAGGTACCTGATGTCAGACATCTGCTGGAGCTGAAGGAGGCATTTGAGCGGAGTTCCGTGCTGCGTTTCACTTACGAAATGGAAAAGGATGGGAAGCTGCCCTTTCTAGATATAACAGTCATGGAAAAGAGCGGAGGTTTCCACACTGCAGTCTACACTAAGGAAACGAACATAGGAATGTGCCTAAATGCCAACAGCGACTGCCCAGACAGGTACAAAAGGAGTGTTGTTAACGCATATGTCGACCATGCTCTCAGCCACAGCTCAGAATGGAAGCAAGTCGACGAAGAACTCTGTAGGGTAAGGCAGGTCCTAGTCAACAACGGCTTCTCCATTGGTTTCGTCGAGGACATCATAAGAAGGAAAGTGAAACGCCATGCAACCTCTGAAGAGACAACTAACACAACACCTATACCCCCTATTAGACTATTTTACAGGAACTTCTTTTCCACAGCTCACAAAACGGAGGAAAGGGTCCTGAAAGATATTGTTAATAGAAACGTTATCCCTACAGACAAAAATCAGAGGATACAACTGACGATTTACTATAAAACCAGAAAAACGGCCAGCCTACTCATGAGAAACTCTCCAGATACAAAACAGAACGCTTTAAAAGAGACTAACGTCGCCTATGCCTTCAAATGCCCTCTTCGGGACTGTAAGCTCCAAAAAACCCAGTATATAGGCAAAACAACAACATCTCCTTCTAGGCGTTTAACGATGCATAAGCAACAGGGCTCCATTAAGGAACATATAATCTCTTCCCACAACCAAACCATCGCCAGAGAAATCCTAGTAAACAACACAGAAATCATCGATAGATACAGCGATAGCAGGCGGCTTGACGTTTGCGAGGCACTACACATCAAGAATTCAACACAACACCAGCAATCAACAGCCAATTAATGCACAACTATATTCCACCCACTTCAAGACTCCGCTCCAATATAGAAGCCATCAAGAAATATGGACCAATAGGCTTTCTACAAACACTTCTATTCAATACCCATTGTTTCGTGTTCTGTTTTGTGTTGATGAAATTAATACCCTATTAATGCCACCTCTTGTTCTGTCTTGTGTTGATGAAATTAATACCCTATTAATGCCACCTCACCCCATCCACCTCACTCAAATGTAGATATAAAATCGGATATGCGTAAGTTCTATTCAGTTGTGTATTTGTAAACTAAAGCCTTTGAAAATGTAATAAGTTTTACGAAACGCGCTCGTGTCGCGTCAGACTAGAAATAAAAATGAATTTTGGAGAATTGATTTTTGATTTACCTCCAACAGTGAAAAGAAATGTACGAAAGATTGAGAAAATTCGTGTTAGAATTATTAATCTTACTTTTTCGGTCATATTAATAATATATATATATATATATATATATATATATATATATATATATATATATATATATATATATATATATATATATATATATATATGTCGTACCTAGTAGCCAGAACTCACTTCTCAGCCTACTATGCAAGGCCCGATTTGCCTAATAAGCCAAGTTTTCATGAATTAATGTTTTTTCGTCTACCTAACCTACCTAACCTAACCTAACCTAGCTTTTTTTGGCTACCTAACCTAACCTTACCTATATATATAGGTTAGGTTAGGTTAGGTAGGGTTGGTTAGGTTCGGTCATATATCTACGTTAATTTTAACTCCAATAAAAAAAATTGACCTCATACATAGTGAAAAGGGTAGCTTTATCATTTCATAAGAAAAAAATTATAGTAAATAAATTAATTCAGGAAAACTTGGCTTATTAGGCAAATCGGGCCTTGAATAGTAGGCTGAGAAGTGAGTTCTGGCTACTAGGTACGACATATATATATATATATATATATATATATATATATATATGTTGTACCTAGTAGCCAGAATGCACTTTTCAGCCTACTATGCAAGGCCTGATTTGCCTAATAAGCCAAGTTTTCTTGAATTAATATATTTTATCTAATTTTTTTCTTATGAAATGATAAAGCTACCCATTTCATTATGTATGAGGTCAATTTTTTTTATTGGAGTTTAAATTAATGTAGATATATGACCAAACCTAACCAACCCTACCTAACCTAACCTAACCTATCTTTATAGGTTAGGTTAGGTTAGGTAGCCGAAAAAGTTAGGTTAGGTTAGGTTAGGTAGGTTAGGTTGTCGAAAAACAATTATTTAATGAAAACTTGGCTTATTAGGCAAATCGGGCCTTGCATAGTAGGCTGAGAAGTGCGTTCTGGCTATTAGGTACGACATATATATATATATATATATATATATATATATATATATATATATATATATATATAACTGAAAACTCACACCCCAGAAGTGACTCGAACCCATACTCCCAGGAGCCACGCAACTGGTATGTACAAGACGCCTTAATCCACTTGACCATCACGACCGGACAAAATGAGGTGATAGCCGAGGCTATTTGAACCACCCCACCGCCGGCACTCGGATAGTAATCTTGGGCATAGCATTTTACCAAATCACCTCATTCTTTGGGGCACACGTGAGGAACACAAATGCGAACAAGCCTGAATGGTCCCCAGGACAATATGCAACTGAAAACTCACACCCCAGAAGTGACTCGAACCCATACTCCCAGGAGCCACGCAACTGGTATGTACAAGACGCCTTAATCCACTTGACCATCACGACCGGACAAAATGAGGTGATAGCCGAGGCTATTTGAACCACCCCACCGCCGGCACTCGGATAGTAATCTTGGGCATAGCATTTTACCAAATCACCTCATTCTTTGGGGGACACGTGAGGAACACAAATGCGAACAAGCCTGAATGGTCCCCAGGACAATATGCAACTGAAAACTCACACCCCAGAAGTGACTCGAACCCATACTCCCAGGAGCCACGCAACTGGTATGTACAAGACGCCTTAATCCACTTGACCATCACGACCGGACAAAATGAGGTGATAGCCGAGGCTATTTGAACCACGCCACCGCCGGCACTCGGATAGTAATCTTAGGCATAGCATTTTACCAAATCACCTCATTCTTTGGGGCACACGTGAAGAACACAAATGCGAACAAGCCTGAATGGTCCCCAGGACAATATGCAACTGAAAACTCACACCCCAGAAGTGACTCGAACCCATACTCCCAGGAGCCACGCAACTGGTATGTACAAGACGCCTTAATCCACTTGACCATCACGACCGGACAAAATGAGGTGATAGCCGAGGCTATTTGAACCACCCCACCGCCGGCACTCGGATAGTAATCTTGGGCATAGCATTTTACCAAATCACCTCATTCTTTGGAGCACACGTGAGGAACACAAATGCGAACAAGCCTGAATGGTCCCCAGGACAATATGCAACTGAAAACTCACACCCCAGAAGTGACTCGAACCCATACTCCCAGGAGCCACGTAACTGGTATGTACAAGACGCCTTAATCCACTTGACCATCACGACCGGACAAAATGAGGTGATAGCCGAGGCTATTTGAACCACCCCACCGCCGGCACTCGGATAGTAATCTTCGGCATAGCATTTTACCAAATCACCTCATTCTTTGGGGCACACGTGAGGAACACAAATGCGAACATAATGACATAATGCCCATCCACACACTACTTACTAGCCAGCTCGGACACAAAGGTAGGTATTGAATGTTGACCACGGCCCTTGCTATCAATTAACATTTAATGAAACACTTTCAAATAATATAAACCAGTCAAATCCTTCGACCAACATTCATTAAATAAAATAAAACAATATAATTGTATAATAATTGAATTTGAGCATATTAATTGGCAAAAAGCTGAAATAATGAGAAGAAAAATATAGGGAACCAAGTGGAAATTCTGTGATAAAAATAGACATTTTATTTGTGGAAATTTTACTACATTTTTTACACAGATTTTTTTTTCAACCTGAGCGCAAAAAAAAAAAAAGAATAATAATAATAATTCACGTCCCAGATAAAAAAAATACTACCAACTGACTACTTATATTACTTATTTTTACTGATGAACAATTTATATATCATGTGTAAATCAATACAAACTCCAGTCTAAAAGATGTCATCCCTACCTTGCTACCTTGAGGCTACCTTGAGGTGCTTCCGGGGCTTAGTGTCCCCGCGGCCCGGTCGTCGACCAGGCCTCCTGGTTCCCTACCACAGGTGTTACTAGAAAACATATTTTAATTAATACCATATCGTCATCTTCTACTCTGGCGTATGCAATTCCATACTCTTTATCATCGACTTGAGTACTCAGATGGGATTCGAGTACTCTTTTCCCTAGTCCACTTCTCGACAGTAATGAAGACGGTAATTTGTCTCTATAGACTTCTAAAGATGATCGAGACGAAAATGTGTAGCTGAGTTGGTTGTTTTCCCAATGCCTTCCACTGTATAATAAAGTTAATGATAACTAACCACCTAATTCTTCTTCATTTATTGTAGTCATCTTCAAAATTGTCGGTCAAATTTTTTTCAAAAAGAAATTTGCTCTATATTGTTGGAAATTGGGGCCTAATATCTTCCACAGCAATGTGTTTTTTTCTACTTTATCATTTAGCCACTGTAGAAAACTTGTCCCCATTTCCTGAAAGTAATGATAATAATTTATTAGTGTCTTAAATCCCTTATTTTTCAACCTAATTTTTCAAATAATTAATTTCTTAAGAGGGTCTTTCTATGAAAACAAAGTAGATAGGTGCTTTACCTATCTTACTCACCTTACATCTTTGTAAAATATAAATCGAGAACTTGAGCCATTTCTGAATTTCATTTAGTCGTAATTGAGTTAAGTGAATATTATTCTCTAAACTCCAATTTTTTTTTTTTTTTTTCTTGGATAAAAAACAATAAACTGCTTTTTCCCTCAAGGCTCTAAGTATTACATACCATCTTGTTTTTATTTTTATCATTCCAATTGTTTTTTCATTCTCATTTAGAAAATAAAAAACTTCACCTTCTTTATAAAGATCACTTCGCACCTGTAAAAATAATTTAATAATATAGTTTCATAAAAGAAATTGTATTGAAAAATGTGACAATATAAATTGGCACTTCCTTGTACAATAGACTCTTTGTTTGCCTACCTTATTCTGGTGTTTCACTACATCTTTAGCTTCAATTATTGAATAGGCAGGAGATGTAAAGCCTAATGCCGTAAACAGGTTGAGTGTGTAGTGTGGAGGTAATGCAAGAAGGCTAGTCTCTTCATATTCGTTGTACAATGGAGTAAAACAGATAACGTTGAGTTGATGCTTATCCACGTGACTGAGGTTAACAATATGTTGGTTGTCAGGTTGAAGAAGCTCACACACAGCTGTACATTTAGTATAGTGTAAGATACTATATACCATATCTCTATTGATACTATTATTATTGATACTGATATTGATACTCTATTGATAGATACTATAGCGCCATATCTCAACTATGGTATTTGTGCTTGGGGCTCTACTACCCAAAATCACTTACGTCCTCTAATTACTCAACACAAAGCTGCTATTAGGACAATATCCAATTCTGGCCCCAGACATCACTCGGTACCCCTACTCAAATCTCTGAATATGTTAGACATTAAGTCACTGCACATTCTCTCATGTGTATCATACATATATAAAACGCTAAACTATAATGCCAATCCTGATCTCAAAAGCTTCATAGAAGGTTGTAACAGAACCCATGAGCACCACACCAGAAATAAATACAGTTTTGATATTCCTAGAGTACGACTTAATCAAACCAGAGATGCTCTACAAATCAAGGGGCCCAGAATGTGGAATGACCTTCCCAACCATGTTAAAGACTGTACCTCTCTCAACCAGTTTAAGTTAAAAACGAAGCTATACCTAATAAATTCCCTGTAACCTACCTTACCCCTCTGTTGTCAACCCATGTATGTTTTTTTTTTTTTTTTTCAAATCAACGCTGTTTGAATGTAATTTTCTGTAATAATTTGTAATTGTATTTGTGCTGCTTTTTCAACAATGTTCCCCCCTCTTTAACCTCTAATTTTTATTTGTACTCAACACATCTTATTCTTTTTACCCATTAGTTTTAAGCTTTAGTCATTAATGTTTTTCCTGCCCGAAACGCTTTGCGTAATAGTGGCTTTAGGCATTGTATGTACTAGCTCTATCTATAAAGCCAACAAACTTTGTAAAATCTCTTTATGTATGTACCTTACCTAAATAAAAATTATTATTATTATTATTATTATTATTATTATTATTATTATTATTATTATTATTATTATTATTATTATTATTATTATTAAATGTCGATTCATAATATCCATATTATTCAATGTATCCCACAGTGATCTGGCCACAACCTTAGCAACAACATAACATTCTCCATCATACCGCTCAATGTCTTCCCTTTCTCCAATTAACATATGAACACTTTTACTCCCAGTAATTAAAAAAAAATTACCATTAATGTATCTGCCACTGAAATGAGCTGATTCACATTCACTTTAATCATACAAACTACTTTAGAAGTAGTAGTACTGGGATCTTCTAAGCAATATTGTTTCCATAGATCATTTGTTTCCGGTTGTTTATCATCCTCATCACCAATACCACCAGTAATTTTTTTATTGGCAAAGATCACTAAATCAAACTGTCTCTTAAACTCCAAGAGTGTTACACCACGATGAACATTTTTTCGAACTTCCGGATCATTGTTGTAGATTGTGTCATCAGGGCCATAGCAGTTGTACTTTATATCATGAAGAATAGCAGGGTCGTCTTCAGGGGATAGGATTCCATGTGGGACATTTGCACTTATTCTTTTTATCTTCTTTTTTTTCTTTCAATGTTTTTAAAAGATTTTCATACCTACAAAAAAATGAGTAAATAAAAAGTAATAATTTGTTGGGGTATGGATATTATAAAAATATATACATGATATATATTATTAACATATTATAATAATGATACTTACAATTCCGAAGACTTAAAACTGTTTTCAGCATAACAAATCATCTTCTGAAATGATGATCCAAATGTATCTGGAAGTTGTTCTTTCATCTTTTTTTGGTATATGTTATCAAGGGTCATCATTAACATATTTATAGAAAGTGATGAATCCATAGTCGTTGTATATGTCAACAATGAAATAATATTAAATAGTTATCACTAATTACAAAGAAACTGTGGACATATACGTGCGGCATCAGACCACTAAACACATAGGTAATAATACTGGGCATAACGCTTTTATATACTTGAAGGCGATTTAACTATGCTTTATGGGAAGACGCATTTGGGCCTGCACACCCCTGCAAGCAAGCTCCTTTTTACTTGACACCATCATACCACACCTCCCTCCTCCCCTCCTCCTCCTCCTACTCCTCAAGTCAGAATTGAAAAGATAGATATAAAAGAATTCACATAGTGTTACAACTGTCAGTTACAACCCTAGTCCTGTGCTGTATCTAGTGAGTCCACTTTGATAATATTTTAATATCATAAGACAATATAATTATATTGACTTAGTTTGGGTAAGGTAGGGTCTTGCTTGGTCTTATTTATATAGTAGGCCCAATACGACGTTTTGGCTACTTAAATCATTTATAACTTCTACTGCTGGGGTATATATTTATTATGATAGATAATTATTAGTCCTTCATCACCCTTAGATAAAAATGTTGATTGATCAGTTAAGTTACATATGCCTTAACATATTTTTTTTTTTTTTATACATCCACAGATTTGAAATAGATCACCATTATTACTGATATTAACGAGACAACAGCAAATTTTTAAAAATAATAAGACTCTGAGTGAACCCAACCCTACAGGCAAAGCAATGAACCCCGATGAAATATGGGAAATTGAATCTGTAAAGATTATGTTAATAAAACTTGAAGAAATACTACTAAAGTGGGGAATAAAATATGAATTATTCATGAGACAAAATAATGGAGTCAAGCTTGAAAATACCTATCAAGTGATTTTGATGTCGAAAGCCTCATCACAGGAAAAAATTGAAATAAACCATATTAAAGTAGTATTTCAAGATGATGAATTGGTTTTGTTTAATGGGTGTGATGACAACTTATGTAAAGAGAGAAATGATCCATTGTTAAATGAAAGTTACCACCTGAAAGAACACAAATATCTTGTGTGTGAGTATACCCTCACCCAAAAAACCATCCATAGTTTTTTTAAATATGAAGAAAAATTATCCACTACTTTGTACATACGAATTTTTAAAGATGAATGATGCCCATCCAGCCCAGCATTGGATAATCGGGTGAAGTAACTTACACACAAAATTTTATGATTATTTCCTCTGCTCCAAATAGATGTTTTCCTCCTCCCCAACTTCAATGGAAGAATCACTTGATATATCAATGAGATAGCTTAAATTTATCATGTCTCCAAAATGCTATAAATGTCTCCTGTCCCCCCTCTATTAGGAGGGGGTGGGTGCAAGGCGTCGTCCTCGTTCACTCCAAACCCACTTCGGCAATTTATCCTGGAATGGCCTCTCTGGCAAAAAAAATGATGCAAATGATATCAAATCATCCCTACCCCTAATCCCTAATCCTAGTACCACAAAGAGAAGCAGCAGACCAAAGTCTACAAAGATACGAGCTCGAAGCTACAAAAGTGATGATGCTCGACTGTGACGTAGGAAGAATTATGTTAATTATGTTACGTATGTTAAAGAATTATTATATTTTTTCTAAATTTCAGGTGAAGTTCATACAGTTCACTGCCCACCAAATTCTCCATCTCTTCAAGGGTGAGCTCCCCACTACAATCACAGTTTGTATCAGGACATTCAATGATACTGTCACCTTCACGTATCTAGACAGTCTTCACAATACCGACATATGACAACTTGTACTGACACTCACCGGAACTAGTGCCAGCCATACTTACATTATCATCTTACTTTTTAATCATACATCTGTTCCCATTCTGGACTCACTTTTTATTTAGTGAAAAATTACAGTGAAATTAAAAGGTGGAAAATATTTAACTACGAGACCCGCAATTTCTCACTAGCTATATATATCTTGTATGTCGATTTTTTGTCAACCCCATACAGTCCTGCCCCATTCCCCTACCTATGTACACTACAATAATAAAGGCAAAATTAAAAAATAAAGCAATATATTTTATAATTCATACACACTTTTAGTTTGTGAAAATTACAGTGGAATTAAAAAAGAAATGAGGCAGCCTTCAACTGTTCGAATTTTTTTTTTTTAATCAGCAATCTCCTGCCAGAGGTTTGTATTCTTCTTCTTCAGGTCGGTGATGTTCAGTTTGAGGTTGGTGTTTTTTTTTTTTTTAGTTCCCGCCTTTAGTCGTCTTGTTTAAAATTCTTATAGACAACCCATACCCACGTCAGTCACTGTGTCAGTCACTGTGTGGGAGTTTTGAATAACATTGGCTCTTTGGTCCCATTATAAATTAATATGACTTACAAGTCGTTGCACATATCAATTCCTCAAAAGAAAGGCGGGTTGCTTCAGCCTTCCAACTCTTTAATTTCATTTTTTAAATCATCAATCTCCAGCTTGAGGTTGGTGTTGTTCTGCTTTAGGTAGGTGATTATTTCTAACAACTCTTGCTCTATCATCTTCAATAGTGTGTTGTTCTGCTTGATGTCGGTGTTGTTCTGCTTAATGTTGGTGATTATTTTGGTGATTAATTGTAACAACTCTTGGTCTGTCTTCAATAATATTGTCTCGTTCTGCTTGATGATGTCGGTGTTGTTCTGCTTGAGGTCGGTGTTGTTCAGCTTGATGTCGTGGATTATTTGTAACAACTCTTGCTCTATCTTCAATATTAGTTTCTCCTCTTCCTCTTCCCAGCATCGTTTCAAGGATTTTTTCAGCGTAGCTTGTGTCCTTTTCTCCATCCTGGGGTTTATCTGAGGAGAGAGCTTCTCGGACCACTTTTTCTTTGGAAGAGCAGCGAAGCTTGCCATCAGTGGATGTAATATAAGAGTGAGAGTGGCCGGCGGCAACGAATATATATATATGGCTCAACTGACACAGTACTGCTCCGGGCAACCAGCTATTATATTACTAGGTGGACTTCGCCGCCATGAGTTTGATCACACGATTTTCAATACTTTATCTAAAATGTCATTTTATGCATGCATACAGCTGCTCTCCCTTCCCCTTCCCCACCTTTAGTCATCTTGTTTATTCTGACTTCAACCTTCAACTGACATTATCGTTGACGTACGTGAAGCAGTTAGTGTAGCGTGTAGTGGTTGGTGGTGGTGGGTGTTGCCAGCAAACGTTCACCATAGTGGGTATTTATAGAGATTGTTCATCAAATGTGTTGAGTAAGTCGGTCAGGGTTCTTACACCAAAATTGGTGTTAGTATTTAGTTTATTCCTTATTGATTAAAAATTTTGACTTCAGCCTTCAACGGTCCAAAATTTTTTATTAAATCAGTATTCTTCTGCTTGAGGTTGGTGGTGTTCATCTTGTATAAATTGACTTCAGCCCTCAACTGTTTGAGAGTTTTTTCTAATCAATATTCTTTTGCTTGAGGTTGATGTTCTGCTTGATGTTCTTTCTGTGACATCAATAAGCATTGTTTCAAGTTTTTTTTCAGCGCAGCTTGTATCTTCTTGTTCTTTTTCTTTTTCTTCTTCTCCTTCCTGAGGTTCATCTTGAAGAGAGCTTCTCGTACCACGTATTCTTTGGATGGAAGAGCAGCGAAGCGTGTGTTGGTTGGCCGTCAGTGGATGTAAATGTGAGAGTAGCCTGCGACTACTGATATTTATATAATTCAGCTGACACGGTGCTGCCATCTACTCCAGGCTACCAGCTGTCTCCTCCACTCTTTGAGCAACTTATTGTAATTTTTACTGCCCTACTTTTTTTTTTAGTAAATTTTGACAGCAGGATGATTTATTGATTTAAATTGGTGAGACCACAAAAAAGTTATTGCTTGCTCTACTTGGTGGAGGTTTCCAGGTAAGCAATCAAGTCTGCACGCTCATTCTTCTTCTTAAGACCAACGAACACCATCTTTGTGCCTGGAAAAAACTTCTTGGGGTTGGTCAAGTAGATATCCAGATTATCTTTGTCCCACGTGATACTCTTGGCCTTGTTGGCAAAAGTGTAAATATAGCCAGAAGCCTGACCAGTCTGGCGGCCGAAGAGGCCATTGAGATTGGGTCTAGTTTTGTGCTTGCCGTTTAATTCAACAGTGTGACACTGTGCACACCTCTGCATAAAGATCTTCTTGCCTTTTTCCCTCTCACCCATCTTCTGAAAAAAACACACATTAACTTAAAAGGTTAAGGTGTATGCTATTTATTTATTTATTTTTTTTTTTGAGCTGATTTCATGCAGCACGAACATCATTAAGAAAATGCAGCATGAACATCATTATAGTTAAATTTTCAAAACATCAATTTCAAATTATAAATTTCAAATTATTAGTGATTACAACTGTAATTATATCAAATTTTCCCAAACCAACGAAAAGAGAGAAAGAGAACCCTGGCCAAATATAACCAGGTCATCTCTGGTGGTGGCGTACCAGCACTTCACAGAGGTTAACAGCGAAATAAAGGCATTATAAATCTCAGTGTCATTATATTGGATGGAGCTGGTGGTAACCAACAATCCCACCTTCATTATGGTCATATGTTTCATACACTTACTTACAAAAGGACACTTTTTCCTTTGTTTTAGGATTCAGATTTACTCTGCGAGCACACTGCACAACCTTGAGTCAAAACACGCTCACAGATGGACTAAAAACTACTGTAGATACAGATTTGGATAATGTATCTAACCATCTACAGCTTCAACCAACTAACTACTGGATTTTTTTACAACACAGTTTCAAATGAGAAAACATAAAAAATAAATAATTACACCCTCCTCCTTCTCATCAGCATCATCATCATCATCATCATAAAAAAAAAAATATATATATATATAAAATGAATAAAAATATGATATGGAAATGTGGTAAGGATGACATTTTAACTTTTTCGAACCAGAGTTTTTACATCTACATATTTTCCTTTAGAAATTGATGCCCTCTGATTGAAACCCAAACAGAGGTACAAATAACACATACATATACATTTATTTACAAAAAACATTTTTTTAATTGTTTTATTTAATGAATGTTGGTCTCAGGATTGGTTCACCCCCCTTTCTATGACAAAGTTGGTTTAAAAATAATAAGTATTTTCTATTTGATGGATCATTAGAATTTTTCGAGGCTAGTTTTAATAAATATGGCTGTAAACTCTTAAAAACCAGTTTCATCTCTGAAAGTGTTTCATTAAAGTTAAGGTATAGGGTAACTGGTGTCACATATTCGTCAAAAATCCAACTGTTTTCCATAATATATCTTTCTATATACAAATCAGTGACTGCCAATTGCTTCACACCATATATAAAAATTGTTGCGGCTTCTAAAAACAGCCTGTCAGTTTGATTACCCCAAAATAAAATTTGGGCATACTTATGAGAAAATTCCCTAATACTACATTTTAGATGATGCATATTCAACACAAACACACTTTTTACTATTTGCTTACAAAGTGGACACAATATTTCATCTTTGTAGATAATATTTGATAAAAAAGAGTACATCCCATAAGAATTATTCATATATCTAAGGCAGCCATAATTATGATAATCAAATTTCCCTGTAGATTTATTACTCAACAAAATTTTGGCGGATAATGTAAACATACATTGAGGACAAATACTGTGACCACATCCAACCATATAATCATCAAACATAAAAACCATGTCACCTGACCCATTCATATCTAAACAAATGGGGCAAGATACAATTTGATGACGAATAACATTTTTCTTAACAGTTTTAAGGGAACCGTGTTTAATTGATATATCAATGACAACGTCCTTATTATCAGGTCCCCAGAGTCGGTTGGACACCAGGTTTGTTTGATATTTTTTCAAAAATGGTATTTTAACCAGGAATGTAGAATTATTCTTAGTTTCAAAACACTCGTCTTGTCTAAAATCATGTTCATTTTCAAACAGATTTATATCACTATCAATTGATCTGATATTTGGTGAACAATTAAATATAATAGTTAACGATGCCTTTTCTGCTTCTGTCATAATTTCTATGATGTTTCTCACTTTGATATTCTGCTGTAATCTTGACCTTGTAGAAGAAATCTTGCAAGTCAAAAAAAGTTGGTAACCTCTTGAGTTTTTTGAATTTGATATTTTGTATGTATTTTTTTTAAATGTCTTCTCTTTTGACATTTCCCCAGGGATAATTCCATATTAAACCTAGAAGAAATATGAAAGATAACATTAATATTAATTAAAAAAAAGGGAAGAAATGGAGTTGTAAGGAAGGAGAAAAAAGCTCTTTATTCCACAGTTAACTATTCTAAAAAAAAAGCACTTTTCTTGGGTTTGGTGTGTAGAAAATGTCTGAAAAGTGATAGGGTAAATAAGAGTAGGATGGAAGTAGTAGTAGTGGTATAAGGGTAAAGATAAAATTTCTTCAATTAGTAACTGCGGTCTCTCTTACCTCAATCAGTTCATAAAGTTTTAGGGAACATATCTAAACCCACTGACTGGTTCATTCTGTTGTCAGGATTAAATCATCACACAACAACAATTGACCAGGGAGGGTGGAGGAGGTCTTATTTATGTTAATGACACTGTCCTGTTTTTTTTTTTTGTCATAAAGGGGGGCCTATGAAAAAAAAATATTTATATAAATTAGGAGGTTTAACTGTTCTTTTCATTGTTATGATGTCTTTGACATAATTTTGTTTACAATTTTAACTCTGACACCAAAGGAGTAGACCTGTCTAGAAAAATTTACAATTGCTGGCAAATATTCTCTTTCCCAGTTTCCACCAGCCAATCCACACCCAATTAACGATGGAAAAATTACCAAACTGTATTTTCCATTAGATACTTGCACTGCTAATTTATTTAGACCTTCATTAAACCAATAAATCCTGTTTGGGGATGTATCTCTTAAAAGGCCAGATAAAAGTTGATGATCGAAAGGTTCTAAATATCTAGGATTTCTTCCTTTAGGTCTAGCATCAACAATACACGACTGTAACTGCTGTATGAGTCTTTTAGTATAAAGGTTTTGATTTTTCTCCTTCCCCATATAAAACTGCCCAAAAACATTTACAACTACTGGTCCCTTTGTTACATTGTTAGGATGACAAATCTCAATATTTCCTGGTTGAGGTCTATCATCAAGCATAGCACGGTTTAGAGTGCCTATTCCCCGGCGTCGTGTATAAGAACCACAGTATGGATATATCTCGGCAAGAATCTGAGAAAGTCCATGAGATTTAACAGCTACACAGTTGAGTATTTGTACAAGCGCTATATTGGGGCTTCTATATGCAGGGTCAGTAATGTCTCCATTAATAAACTCCAAGTTATCTACAAAGAAGAAAGAAACATTGGTTATACCATTACAGTCCATAATTATCTTCTATATAATAATGCATTAAATATTAGTTGTCCTGTCCTGTTCTAGTCATAAAAGACAATTAAAATACTACAAAAATTAATGTATTCCATATTTTTTTATTTATTTAATTAACAAATATCTTTACAATCTTTTGCTCTCCTTTTTTTTAATGATTTATCAAGTAATTTAAAGAATATGTTCGAAATTTCACATGACACAGTAGAACTATTGGTTGCCAAAGAATATATTTTTAAGAGATTAGGATGTGTTTGATTACCTTTCTTGATAAATTCCTCCATTTCAGTCCAATAGTTTGTGAATTACTTCAAATATTTTCAGTTGTATTTGTCATGACCGTGTTTGTATTATAATATATGAAAAACAAAAACTGTTGTATAATATATAGTTATGATATATTTAATATATATACGTTTTTCTTTTTTTATACCTTCTATCAAAATTTCATAAGACTTATAAGGGTTGGGTTTGGTATCCGTTTTCAAGTTGGGATTATATCATAAATAATTAAAAAATGGAAGTCATTAAGGGGAAAAACAAATTGACTAATCCTGATGAATGTGAAACACTAAATAATAGAATATCTAATCATATTCGTTTTACATTTAATACCCACAAACGTTATTTAGGGAAAGGTGCCTATGGTAAAGTTGATCTTGTTCAAGTACCTACTATTGAACTTCTTGATCCTAGATTACCGCATCAAATACATGTGTTTCAAAATATTTACCCACACACAGCTTCCAAACTTTTTAAATCTTCTAAGAAGAAGCACAAACGAGGAAAAAAGTATCTACAAACATTTGTGGCTCGAAAGAGTTTTCGCTGGAAAAGGGATTTTTTAATGGTGATTGAAAACATTGCACGTCTTGATGATAATATCCGAAAGGCATTCTTTGTTCAAGTGTATCGTGTGTTTATGGTCGAAACTGCCTATAATGTAATACACTGTCCACAAGGTAAATTTCTAGAGTCATCACAATCTACTGAAGTTCCTCATTCTTTGTATAATATTGAGTATAAATGTCCTTTCAAATCTAAATCTATAGGCTACTTTATCGAAATGGAATACTTAAAACCACGCGATTGGATCCTACTAAGGAAAAAAGTCGAGTTATTGAAAAATGGTCAGTTTTGTCGTCAACAATTGCTTACTACAGTTCTTAGACAGCTTATTGATGTTCAATTAGCCGTGACAATGTGTGTGATGTTAATGAGGGGTTGTGAAGGACGAGATAAAGTACGACACATTTTAAGAAAAATTATTCACTCATATAATCCAACATTGATTATGAATGATGTCTATAAAAGTCAAGAGATACAAAAAAATATTATAGAATTGCTTAAAATCTCAAACATCGTTGAAAACCTAACCCTTTAGAGAAAAAATGAATGCCAATTTTGATTTCGATAATATGGAATTAGATAATCTTGATACTTTAATGGAACCTCTTTTACAGTACATTTCTCCAGAACACCTTTTAAACACAGTCCATCCGAATTTATCAATATACCAGAGAGTTGAAAAATGGCGTCAACTGGAAAAAAGTAGGAATGTAGCATGTTGCTATAAATGTCACCAATCAAATAAACCACTACACCTCCTCCAAATACCAACATTACGAAGACTTGCAGATGAGCCAATCGAATCTCATCACTTTTGTGATGACTTTATTAAAAAATGACGATTTATGTTTATTCCAATAAACTCTTCAACTCATCTACTAACTTGTATATAACACAAAATAAAAAGAAATATAAAACTATAGCCTATGTCATTCCAATAAATTCATTTAACATTGATTGTGAAATTGTAAATTTTAATAATGCCCATAAACACAAACAACAACAACAACAACAACAAAAGTATAAAAAATTTTTGCCTCATTTACAATATGTTATAATTTGGTACTTACACAAATCTTATGTTCCTATTGACCAGGTAAAATTTCAACAATTAGTGAGTGTAGCTTCTACTTTATTATTCAGAATTAATACAGAAAAAGGAAATGGAAAACTCCCATCCTTAGAAACATGTATATCATCCATGTTAACTTCTGTTTTTGGGCATTCACTACCTTTCCTGATGCCATCTTTTATCAAACTCATCTATCAAATTCCACATATTGTAATAGAATGGGATAATGAAAAGATTTTATCACATCAGTTGCTAAAAGAAGGGAACCAAAATTTATTTTCACCACAAATATTTAAGGCATTTGATATGGATATATGTTAATTATACTATTGTTGTACAAGAGTCATGGGTTTATAACCTTTAAGATAATTGCTTAAAAAGTATCAGTTGTTCCCGCCTGTTTATCCCACTATGAGAGACGCAGCACACGCCCACATAATTAGTTCCTGGATGAAAGATTCAAATTAAACATTCTCTACATAACCCCCTTTTTCTCTACCTTATCCTCTGGCCTGATCATTATTGTTCTCATCTGTGGTGGAGCCTGAGAGTTTCAAGTGTAGACATACGACCCAATAAGCTCAACCTTCGCAAGCACAAATGACATTAGATAAAGCGTGGAAAATCTTGAGATCATGAGAAAATGGAGACCACAGAGTCCTCCCTTGTCAAATGAGTGGGAGGTATTGATGAAACTAAAAGGTATATGGAACTAAACATAGAACATTTAATTATATATATATATTGAATGCCTTTTATTCTCTTCGCTGTGGTTCTCAAAACACACATACACGGCCGTAGTCCTAAGGGCCTGGGCTCGATTACTGTTCGAGGCAGAAACAAACATGCAGAGTTTCTTTCACCCTGATGAATATATATATATATTTATATATATATATATATATATATATATATATATATATATATATATATATATATATATATATATATATATATATATATATATATATATATATATAACTGAAAATTCACACCCCAGAAGTGACTCGAACCCATACTCCCAGGAGCCACGCAACTGGTATGTACAAGACGCCTTAATCCACTTGACCATCACGACCGGACATAATGAGGTGATAGCCGAGGCTATTTGAACCACCCCACCGCCGGCACTCGGATAGTAATCTTGGGCATAGCATTTTACCAAATCACCTCATTCTTTGGGGCACACGTGAGGAACACAAATGCGAACAAGCCTGAATGGTCCCCAGGACAATATGCAACTGAAAACTCACACCCCAGAAGTGACTCGAACCCGTACTCCCAGGAGCCACGCAACTGGTATGTACAAGACGCCTTAATCCACTTGACCATCACGACCGGACATAATGAGGTGATAGCCGAGTCTATTTGAACCACCCCACCGTCGGCACTCGGATAGTAATCTTGGGCATAGCATTTTACCAAATCACCTCATTCTTTGGGGCACACGTGAGGAACACAAATGCGAACAAGCCTGAATGGTCCCCAGGACATTATGCAACTGAAAACTCACACCCCAGAAGTGACTCGAACCCATACTCCCAGGAGCCACGCAACTGGTATGTACAAGACGCCTTAATCCACTTGACCATCACGACCGGACGTAATGAGGTGATAGCCGAGGCTATTTGAACCACCCCACCGCCGGCACTCGGAGTATGGGTTCGAGTCACTTCTGGGGTGTGAGTTTTCAGTTGCATATTGTCCTGGGGACCATTCAGGCTTGTTCGCATTTGTGTTCCTCACGTGTGCCCCAAAGAATGAGGTGATTTGGTAAAATGCTATGCCCAAGATTACTATCCGAGTGCCGGCGGTGGTGTGGTTCAACTAGCCTCGGCTATCACCTCATTATGTCCGGTCGTGATGGTCAAGTGGATTAAGGCGTCTTGTACATACCAGTTGTGTGGCTCCTGGGAGTATGGGTTCGAGTCACTTCTGGGGTGTGAGTTTTCAGTTGCATATTGTCCTGGGGACCATTCAGGCTTGTTCGCATTTGTGTTCCTCACATGTGCCCCAAAGAATGAGGTGATTTGGTAAAATGCTATGCCCAAGATTACTATCCGAGTGCCGGCGGTGGTGTGGTTCAACTAGCCTCGGCTATCACCTCATTATGTCCGGTCGTGATGGTCAAGTGGATTAGGGCGTCTTGTACATACCAGTTGCGTGGCTCCTGGGAGTATGGGTTCGAGTCACTTCTGGGGTGTGAGTTTTCAGTTGCATATTGTCCTGGGGACCATTCAGGCTTGTTCGCATTTGTGTTCCTCACGTGTGCCCCAAAGAATGAGGTGATTTGGTAAAATGCTATGCCCAAGATTACTATCCGAGTGCCGGCGGTGGGGTGGTTCAAATAGCCTCGGCTATCACCTCATTACGTCCGGTCGTGATGGTCAAGTGGATTAAGGCGTCTTGTACATACCAGTTGCGTGGCTCCTGGGAGTATGGGTTCGAGTCACTTCTGGGGTGTGAGTTTTCAGTTATATATATATATATATATATATATATATATATATATATAATTCATCAGGGTGAAAGAAACTCTGCATGTTTGTTTCTGCCTCGAACAGTAATCGAGCCCAGGCCCTTAGGACTACGGCCGTGTATGTGTGTTTTGAGAACCACAGCGAAGAGATTAAAAGGCATTCAATATATATATATATATATGTATATATATATATATATATATATATATATATATATATATATATATATATATATATATATTAAATATGACCGAAAAAGTAAGATTAATAATTCTAACACGAATTTTCTCAATCTTTCGTACATTATGCTTCACTGTTGGAGGTAAATCAAAAATCACTTCTCCAAAATTCATTTTTATTTTTATTTCTAGTCTGACGCGACACGGGCGCGTTTCGTAAAACTTATTACATTTTCAAAGACTTCACAAATACACAACTGATTAGAACTTACGTCTCTCTGATATTATATCTACATTTGAGTGAGGTGGGAAGGGTGATGTGGCATTAACACAAGACAGAACAGGAGGGGATATTAATAGGGTATTAAAAGTATCAACACAAGACAGAACAGAAACAATGGGTATTTGAATAGAAGTGTTTGTAGAAAGCCTATTGGTCCATATTTCTTGATGCTTCTATATTGGAGTGGAGTCTTGAGGTGGGTAGAATATAGTTGTGCAATAATTGGCTGTTGATTGCTGGTGTTGACTTCTTGATGTGTAGTGCCTCGCAAACGTCAAGCCGCCTGCTATCGCTGTATCTATCGATGATTTCTGTGTTGTTTACTAGGATTTCTCTGGCGATGGTTTGGTTATGGGAAGAGATTATATGTTCCTTAATGGAGCCCTCTTGCTTATGCATCGTTAAACGCCTAGAAAGAGATGTTGTTGTCTTGCCTATATACTGGGATTTTTGGAGCTTACAGTCCCCAAGTGGGCATTTGAAGGCATAGACGACGTTAGTCTCTTTTAAAGCGTTCAGTTTTGTGTCTGGAGAGTTTCTCATGAGTAGGCTGGCCGTTTTTCTGGTTTTATAGTAAATCGTCAGTTGTATCCTCTGATTTTTGTCTGTAGGGATAACGTTTCTATTACAATATCTTTCAGGACCCTTTCCTCCGTTTTATGAGCTGTGGAAAAGAAGTTCCTGTAAAATAGTCTAATAGGGGGTATAGGTGTGTGTTAGTTGTCTCTTCAGAGGTTGCATGGCTTTTCA
The DNA here is from genome assembly GCF_040958095.1 of Procambarus clarkii. Lineage (NCBI taxonomy): Eukaryota > Metazoa > Arthropoda > Malacostraca > Decapoda > Cambaridae > Procambarus > Procambarus clarkii. The sequence continues at coordinate 24,007,796 of NC_091157.1, read as the reverse complement.
CTTTCCTTCTTATGATGTCTTCGATGAAACCATTGGAGAAGCCGTTATTGACTAGGACCTGCCTTACCCTACAGAGTTCTTCGTCGACTTGCTTCCTTTCTGAGCTGTGGCTAAGAGCACGGTCGACGTATGCGTTAACAACACTCCTCTTGTACCTGTCAGGGCAGTCGCTGTTGGCATTTAGGCACATTCCTATGTTTGTTTCCTTAGTGTAGACTGCAGTGTGGAAACCTCCGCCCTTTTCCATGACTGTTACATCTAGAAAAGGCAGCTTCCCATCCTTTTCCGTCTCGTAAGTGAAACGCAGCACGGAACTCTGCTCAAATGCCTCGTTCAGCTCCTGCAGATGTCTGACATCAGGTACCTGTGTTAAAATGTCGTCAACATACCTGCAGTATATGGCCGGTTTCAAGTTCATGTCGACTAAGACTTTTTGCTCGATGGTACCCATGTAGAAGTTTGCAAACAGGACACCTAGGGGAGAACCCATGGCGACCCCATCTACTTGCTTATACATGTGCCCATCCGGGCTCAAGAAGGGTGCCTCTTTAGTACAAGCTTGGAGTAGTTTCCTCAGAATACTTTCAGGCATGTCAAGAGGAGTACAGGCCAGTACTCCTCTTGACATGCCTAAAAAAGTTGGTAACCTCTTGAGTTTTTTGAATTTGATATTTTGTATGTATTTTTTTTAAATGTCTTCTCTTTTGACATTTCCCCAGGGATAATTCCATATTAAACCTAGAAGAAATATGAAAGATAACATTAATATTAATTAAAAAAAAGGAAGAAATGGAGTTGTAAGGAAGGAGAAAAAAGCTCTTTATTCCACAGTTAACTATTCTAAAAAAAAGCACTTTTCTTGGGTTTGGTGTGTAGAAAATGTCTGAAAAGTGATAGGGTAAATAAGAGTAGGATGGAAGTAGTAGTAGTGGTATAAGGGTAAAGATAAAATTTCTTCAATTAGTAACTGCGGTCTCTCTTACCTCAATCAGTTCATAAAGTTTTAGGGAACCTATCTAAACCCACTGACTGGTTCATTCTGTTGTCAGGATTAAATCATCACACAACAACAATTGACCAGGGAGGGTGGAGGAGGTCTTATTTATGTTAATGACACTGTCCTGTTTTTTTTTGTCATAAAGGGGGGCCTATGAAAAAAAAATATTTATATAAATTAGGAGGTTTAACTGTTCTTTTCATTGTTATGATGTCTTTGACATAATTTGGTTTACAATTTTAACTCTGACACCAAAGGAGTAGACCTGTCTAGAAAAATTTACAATTGCTGGCAAATATTCTCTTTCCCAGTTTCCACCAGCCAATCCACACCCAATTAACGATGGAAAAATTACCAAACTGTATTTTCCATTAGATACTTGCACTGCTAATTTATTTAGACCTTCATTAAACCAATAAATCCTGTTTGGGGATGTATCTCTTAAAAGGCCAGATAAAAGTTGATGATCGAAAGGTTCTAAATATCTAGGATTTCTTCCTTTAGGTCCAGCATCAACAATACACGACTGTAACTGCTGTATGAGTCTTTTATTATAAAGGTTTTGATTTTTCTCCTTCCCCATATAAAACTGCCCAAAAACATTTACAACTACTGGTCCCTTTGTTACATTGTTAGGATGACAAATCTCAATATTTCCTGGTTGAGGTCTATCATCAAGCATAGCACGGTTTAGAGTGCCTATTCCCCGGCGTCGTGTATAAGAACCACAGTATGGATATATCTCGGCAAGAATCTGAGAAAGTCCATTAGATTTAACAGCTACACAGTTGAGTATTTGTACAAGCGCTATATTGGGGCTTCTATATGCAGGGTCAGTAATGTCTCCATTAATAAACTCCAAGTTATCTACAAAGAAGAAAGAAACATTGGTTATACCATTACAGTCCATAATTATCTTCTATATAATAATGCATTAAATATTAGTTGTCCTGTCCTGTCCTAGTCATAAAAGACAATTAACATACTACAAAAATTAATGTATTCCATATTTTTTTATTTATTTAATTAACAAATATCTTTACAATCTTTTGCTCTCCTTTTTTTTAATGATTTATCAAGTAATTTAAAGAATATGTTCGAAATTTCACATGACACAGTAGAACTATTGGTTGCCAAAGAATATATTTTTAAGAGATTAGGATGTGTTTGATTACCTTTCTTGATAAATTCCTCCATTTCAGTCCAATAGTTTGTGAATTACTTCAAATATTATTACATTTTTATCACGATACATATTATCACGATACACTCTGTCGGCTATCATTCCGATTGTCTCGTCCACAGGTACGTTGGTAAACAGCGATTCTACGTCCAACGAGGCTCTTATCCCTGTGGCCCGTGTGCCCAGCAGTAAGTCCACAAATTCCTTTGGAGACTTCAGGCTGAAGGCGCAAGGAACATAAGGAGTCAGCAGGCCGTTGAGTCGCTTCGCCAGTCTGTATGTGGGTGTGGGTATCTGGCTAATGATTGGCCGAAGTGGGTTTCCAGGCTTGTGCGTCTTGACATTTCCATACGCATATCCAGGTTTATATTCCCCAATGATCTTTGGCAGGTGGAGTCCGGATTTCTTGGCGTTCACAGTTTCGATCAGTTTGTTGACCTTTGCTTTTAATTCGGCTGTAGTGTCCTTCGTTACCCTTTGGAACTTAGTTTGGTCAGAGAGTATGATGTTCATTTTCGCCAGATATTCATCTTTTTTAAGAGTGACATATATTGGCGACTTGTCACCTCTCCTGACAACTATCTCCTTGTTCTCACGAAGGCTTTTAGCTGCCGCTTTAAGCTCGGGGGACAGTATGGTGCTTCTGTAGTTGCCTCGATTCTTTCCTCCTTCTGCAATAAGTTCTGCTTGTAAGGTATCTTTGGTAGTGACCTTCTTTGTGTCTCATAGGAATGTACCTAAATGCCAACAGCGACTGCCCTGACAGGTACAAGAGGAGTGTTGTTAACGCATACGTCGACCGTGCTCTCAGCCACAGCTCAGAATGGAAGGAAGTCGACGAAGAACTCTGTAGGGTAAGGCAGGTCCTAGTCAATAACGGCTTCTCCAATGGTTTCATCGAAGACATCATAAGAAGGAAAGTGAAAAGCCATGCAACCTCTGAAGAGACAACTAACACAACACCTATACCCCCTATTAGACTATTTTACAGGAACTTCTTTTCCACAGCTCATAAAACGGAGGAAAGGGTCCTGAAAGATATTGTTAATAGAAACGTTATCCCTACAGACAAAAATCAGCGGATACAACTGACGATTTACTATAAAACCAGAAAAACGGCCAGGCTACTCATGAGAAACTCTCCAGACACAAAACAGAACGCTTTAAAAGAGACTAACGTCGTCTATGCCTTCAAATGCCCACTTGGGGACTGTAAGCTCCAAAAAACCCAGTATATAGGCAAGACAACAACATCTCTTTCTAGGCGTTTAACGATGCATAAGCAACAGGGCTCCATTAAGGAACATATAATCTCTTCCCATAACCAAACCATCGCCAGAGAAATCCTAGTAAACAACACAGAAATCATCGATAGATACAGCGATAGCAGGCGGCTTGACGTTTGCGAGGCACTACACATCAAGAAGTCAACACCAGCAATCAACAGCCAATTATTGCACAACTATATTCTACCCACCTCAAGACTCCGCTCCAATATAGAAGCATCAAGAAATATGGACCAATAGGCTTTCTACAAACACTTCTATTCAAATACCCATTGTTTCTGTTCTGTCTTGTGTTGATACTTTTAATACCCTATTAATATCCCCTCTTGTTCTGTCTTGTGTTAATGCCACATCACCCCTCCCACCTCACTCAAATGTAGATATAAAATCAGAGATACGTAAGTTCTAATCAGTTGTGTATTTGTGAAGTCTTTGAAAATGTAATAAGTTTTACGAAACGCGCCCGTGTCGCGTCAGACTAGAAATAAAAATGAATTTTGGAGAAGTGATTTTTGATTTACCTCCAACAGTGAAGCGTAATGTACGAAAGATTGAGAAAATTCGTGTTAGAATTATTAATCTTACTTTTTCGGTCATATTTAATAATATATGTCTACAGGAAAGACTGCTACCAAAATATACTAATATATATATATATATATATATATATATATATATATATATATATATATATATATATATATATATATATAATTAAATGTTCTATGTTTAGTTCCATATACCTTTTAGTTTCATCAATACCTCCCACTCATTTGACAAGGGAGGACTCTGTGGTCTCCATTTTCTCATGATCTCAAGATTTTCCACGCTTTATCTAATGTCACTTGTGCTTGCGAAGGTTGAGCTTATTGGGTCGTATGTCTACACTTGAAACTCTCAGGCTCCACCACAGATGAGAACAATAATGATCAGGCCAGAGGATAAGGTAGAGAAAAAGGGGGTTATGTAGAGAATGTTTAATTTGAATCTTTCATCCAGGAACTAATTATGTGGGCGTGTGCTGCGTCTCTCATAGTGGGATAAACAGGCGGGAACAACTGATACTTTTTAAGCAATTATCTTAAAGGTTATAAACCCATGACTCTTGTACAACAATAGTATAATTAACATATATCCATATCAAATGCCTTAAATATTTGTGGTGAAAATAAATTTTGGTTCCTTCTTTTAGCAACTGATGTGATAAAATCTTTTCATTATCCCATTCTATTACAATATGTGGAATTTGATAGATGAGTTTGATAAAAGATGGCATCAGGAAAGGTAGTGAATGCCCAAAAACAGAAGTTAACATGGATGATATACATGTTTCTAAGGATGGGAGTTTTCCGTTTCCTTTTTCTGTATTAATTCTGAATAATAAAGTAGAAGCTACACTCACTAATTGTTGAAATTTACCTGGTCAATAGGAACATAAGATTTGTGTAAGTACCAAATTATAACATATTGTAAATGAGGCAAAACAATTTTATACTTTTGTTGTTGTTGTTGTTGTTGTTTGTGTTTATGGGCATTATTAAAATTTACAATTTCACAATCAATGTTAAATGAATTTATTGGAATGACATAGGCTATAGTTTTATATTTCTTTTTATTTTGTGTTATATACAAGTTAGTAGATGAGTTGAAGAGTTTATTGGAATAAACATAAATCGTCATTTTTTAATAAAGTCATCACAAAAGTGATGAGATTCGATTGACTCATCTGCAAGTCTTCGTAATGTTGGTTTTGGAGGAGGTGTAGTGGTTTATTTGATTGACATTTATAGCAACATGCTACATTCCTACTTTTTTCCAGTTGACGCCATTTTTCAACTCTCTAGTATATTGATAAATTCGGATGGACTGTGTTTAAAAGGTGTTCTGGTGAAATGTACTGTAAGAGAGGTTCCATTAAAGTATCAAGATTATCTAATTCCATATTATCGAAATCAAAATTGGCATTCATTTTTTCTCTAAAGGGTTAGGTTTTCAACGATGTTTGAGGTTTTAAGCAATTCTATAATATTTTTTTGTATCTCTTGACTTTTATAGACATCATTCATAATCAATGTTTGATTATATGAGTGAATAATTTTTCTTAAAATGTGTCGTACTTTATCTCGTCCTTCACAACCCCATTAACATCACACACATTGTCACGGCTACAATGATACCATACATAGTAGGAATGACGCTGTATTTATCTCCTTTGGGCAAACGTGTAAAATATCGGTTAGAAAGATATTGAACATATCTTTAATAATTGAGTTTTGATTTAGATATTTGTTTAGAAAAGACATCGCAGATATCTTCGGAATGAAATGCCGGCATTGGTTCTGTGATTATAGAAAATATATTTAAAGAAGGAAGAAAAAGGCCTCTGTAATCAATTAATTTAATTCGATGAATGTTATCATTGGATACATTACATTTTGAGGATTAATATCGAAGTAAGTACCTGATATATATTTGTCAATAGTATTATATAAGACTAATTGAACATCAATAAGCTGTCTAAGAACTGTAGTAAGCAATTGTTGACGACAAAACTGACCATTTTTCAATAACTCGACTTTTTTCCTTAGTAGGATCCAATCGCGTGGTTTTAAGTATTCCATTTCGATAAAGTAGCCTATAGATTTAGATTTGAAAGGACATTTATACTCAATATTATACAAAGAATGAGGAACTTCAGTAGATTGTGATGACTCTAGAAATTTACCTTGTGGACAGTGTATTACATTATAGGCAGTTTCGACCATAAACACACGATACACTTGAACAAAGAATGCCTTTCGGATATTATCATCAAGACGTGCAATGTTTTCAATCACCATTAAAAAATCCCTTTTCCGGCGAAAACTCTTTCGAGCCACAAATGTTTGTAGATACTTTTTTCCTCGTTTGTGCTTCTTCTTAGAAGATTTAAAAAGTTTGGAAGCCGTGTGTGGGTAAATATTTTGAAACACATGTATTTGATGCGGTAATCTAGGATCAAGAAGTTCAATAGTAGGTACTTGAACAAGATCAACTTTACCATAGGCACCTTTCCCTAAATAACGTTTGTGGGTATTAAATGTAAAACGAATATGATTAGATATTCTATTATTTAGTGTTTCACATTCATCAGGATTAGTCAATTTGTTTTTCCCCTTAATGACTTCCATTTTTTAATTATTTATGATATAATCCCAACTTGAAAACGGATACCAAACCCAATCCTTATAAGTCTTATGAAATTTTGATAGAAGGTATAAAAAAAGAAAAACGTATATATATTAAATATATCATAACTATATATTATACAACAGTTTTTGTTTTATATATTATAATACAAACACGGTCATGACAAATACAACTGAAAATATTTGAAGTAATTCACAAACTATTGGACTGAAATGGAGGAATTTATCAAGAAAGGTAATCAAACACATCCTAATCTCTTAAAAATATATTCTTTGGCAACCAATAGTTCTACTGTGTCATGTGAAATTTCGAACATATTCTTTAAATTACTTGATAAATCATTAAAAAAAGGAGAGCAAAAGATTGTAAAGATATTTGTTAATTAAATAAATAAAAAAATATGGAATACATTAATTTTTGTAGTATGTTAATTGTCTTTTATGACTAGGACAGGACAGGACAACTAATATTTAATGCATTATTATATAGAAGATAATTATGGACTGTAATGGTTTAACCAATGTTTCTTTCTTCTTTGTAGATAACTTGGAGTTTATTAATGGAGACATTACTGACCCTGCATATAGAAGCCCCAATATAGCGCTTGTACAAATACTCAACTGTGTAGCTGTTAAATCTAATGGACTTTCTCAGATTCTTGCCGAGATATATCCATACTGTGGTTCTTATACACGACGCCGGGGAATAGGCACTCTAAACCGTGCTATGCTTGATGATAGACCTCAACCAGGAAATATTGAGATTTGTCATCCTAACAATGTAACAAAGGGACCAGTAGTTGTAAATGTTTTTGGGCAGTTTTATATGGGGAAGGAGAAAAATCAAAACCTTTATAATAAAAGACTCATACAGCAGTTACAGTCGTGTATGTTGATGCTGGACCTAAAGGAAGAAATCCTAGATATTTAGAACCTTTCGATCATCAACTTTTATCTGGCCTTTTAAGAGATACATCCCCAAACAGGATTTATTGGTTTAATGAAGGTCTAAATAAATTAGCAGTGCAAGTATCTAATGGAAAATACAGTTTGGTAATTTTTCCATCGTTAATTGGGTGTGGATTGGCTGGTGGAAACTGGGAAAGAGAATATTTGCCAGCAATTGTAAATTTTTCTAGACAGGTCTACTCCTTTGGTGTCAGAGTTAAAATTGTAAACAAAATTATGTCAAAGACATCATAACAATGAAAAGAACAGTTAAACCTCCTAATTTATATAATATTTTTTTTCATAGGCCCCCCTTTATGACAAAAAAAAACAGGACAGTGTCATTAACATAAATAAGACCTCCTCCACCCTCCCTGGTCAATTGTTGTTGTGTGATGATTTAATCCTGACAACAGAATGAACCAGTCAGTGGGTTTAGATAGGTTCCCTAAAACTTTATGAACTGATTGAGGTAAGAGAGACCGCAGTTACTAATTGAAGAAATTTTATCTTTACCCTTATACCACTACTACTACTTCCATCCTACTCTTATTTACCCTATCACTTTTCAGACATTTTCTACACACCAAACCCAAGAAAAGTGCTTTTTTTTTAGAATAGTTAACTGTGGAATAAAGAGCTTTTTTCTCCTTCCTTACAACTCCATTTCTTCCTTTTTTTTTAATTAATATTAATGTTATCTTTCATATTTCTTCTAGGTTTAATATGGAATTATCCCTGGGGAAATGTCAAAAGAGAAGACATTTAAAAAAAATACATACAAAATATCAAATTCAAAAAACTCAAGAGGTTACCAACTTTTTTTGACTTGCAAGATTTCTTCTACAAGGTCAAGATTACAGCAGAATATCAAAGTGAGAAACATCATAGAAATTATGACAGAAGCAGAAAAGGCATCGTTAACTATTATATTTAATTGTTCACCAAATATCAGATCAATTGATAGTGATATAAATCTGTTTGAAAATGAACATGATTTTAGACAAGACGAGTGTTTTGAAACTAAGAATAATTCTACATTCCTGGTTAAAATACCATTTTTGAAAAAATATCAAACAAACCTGGTGTTCAACCGACTCTGGGGACCTGATAATAAGGACGTTGTCATTGATATATCAATTAAACACGGTTCCCTTAAAACTGTTAAGAAAAATGTTATTCGTCATCAAATTGTATCTTGCCCCATTTGTTTAGATTTGAATGGGTCAGGTGACATGGTTTTTATGTTTGATGATTATATGGTTGGATGTGGTCACAGTATTTGTCCTCAATGTATGTTTACATTATCTGCCAAAATTTTGTTGAGTAAAAAATGTACAGGGAAATTTGATTATCATAATTATGGCTGCCTTAGATATATGAATAATTCTTATGGGATGTACTCTTTTTTATCAAATATTATCTACAAAGATGAAATATTGTGTCCACTTTGTAAGCAAATAGTAAAAAGTGTGTTTGTGTTGAATATGCATCATCTAAAATGTAGCATTAGGGAATTTTCTCGTAAGTATGCCCAAATTTTATTTTGGGGTAATCAAACTGACAGGCTGTTTTTAGAAGCCGCAACAATTTTTATATGGTGTGAGGCAATTGGCAGTCACTGATTTGTATATAGAAAGATATATTATGGAAAACAGTTGGATTTTTGACGAATATGTGACACCAGTTACCCTATACCTTAACTTTAATGAAACACTTTCAGAGATGAAACTGGTTTTTAAGAGTTTACAGCCATATTTATTAAAACTAGCCTCGAAAAATTCTAATGATCCATCAAATAGAAAATACTTATTATTCTTAAACCAACTTTGTCATAGAAAGGGGGTGAACCAATCCTGAGACCAACATTCATTAAATAAAACAATTAAAAAAATGTTTTTTGTAAATAAATGTATATGTATGTGTTATTTGTACCTCTGTTTGGGTTTCAATCAGAGGGCATCAATTTCTAAAGGAAAATATGTAGATGTAAAAACTCTGGTTCGAAAAAGTTAAAATGTCATCCTTACCACATTTCCATATCATATTTTTATTCATTTTATATATTTTTGTTTCTTTTTTTTATGATGATGATGATGATGATGCTGATGAGAAGGAGGAGGGTGTAATTATTTATTTTTTATGTTTTCTCATTTGAAACTGTGTTGTAAAAAAATCCAGTAGTTGGTTGAAGCTGTAGATGGTTAGATACATTATCCAAATCTGTATCTACAGTAGTTTTTAGTCAATCTGTGAGCGTGTTTTGACTCAAGGTTGTGCAGTGTGCTCGCAGAGTAAATCTGAATCCTAAAACAAAGAAAAAAGTGTCCTTTTGTAAGTAAGTGTATGAAACATATGACCATAATGAAGGTGGGATTGTTGGTTACCACCAGCTCCATCCAATATAATGACACTGAGATTTATAATGCCTTTATTTCGCTGTTAACCTCTGTGAAGTGCTGGTACGCCACCACCAGAGATGACCTGGTTATATTTGGCCAGGGTTCTCTTTCTCTCTTTTCGTTGGTTTGGGAAAATTTGATATAATTACAGTTGTAATCACTAATAATTTGAAATTTATAATTTGAAATTGATGTTTTGAAAATTTAACTATAATGATGTTCATGCTGCATTTTCTTAATGATGTTCGTGCTGCATGAAATCAGCTCAAAAAAAAAAAAAATAAATAAGTAGCATACACCTTAACCTTTTAAGTTAATGTGTGTTTTTTTCAGAAGATGGGTGAGAGGGAAAAAGGCAAGAAGATCTTTATGCAGAGGTGTGCACAGTGTCACACTGTTGAATTAAACGGCAAGCACAAAACTAGACCCAATCTCAATGGCCTCTTCGGCCGCCAGACTGGTCAGGCTTCTGGCTATATTTACACTTATGCCAACAAGGCCAAGAGTATCACGTGGGACAAAGATAATCTGGATATCTACTTGACCAACCCCAAGAAGTTTTTTCCAGGCACAAAGATGGTGTTCGTTGGTCTTAAGAAGAAGAATGAGCGTGCAGACTTGATTGCTTACCTGGAAACCTCCACCAAGTAGAGCAAGCAATAACTTTTTTGTGGTCTCACCAATTTAAATCAATAAATCATCCTGCTATCAAAATTTACTAAAAAAAAAAGTAGGGCAGTAAAAATTACAAAAAAAAGTAGGGCAGTAAAAATTACAATAAGTTGCTCAAAGAGTGGAGGAGACAGCTGGTTGGCTGGAGTAGATGGCAGCACCGTGTCAGCTGAATTATATAAATATCAGTAGTCACAGGCTGCTCTCACATTTACATCCACTGACGGCCAACCAACACACGCTTCGCTGCTCTTCCATCCAAAGAATATGTGGTACGAGAAGCTCTCTTCAAGATGAACCTCAGGAAGGAGAAGAAGAAGAAGAAAAAGAACAAGAAGATACAAGCTGCGCTGAAAAAAAACTTGAAACAATGCTTATTGATGTCACAGAAAGAACATCAAGCAGAACATCAACCTCAAGCAAAAGAATATTGATTAGAAAAAACTCTCAAACAGTTGAGGGCTGAAGTCAATTTATACAAGATGAACACCACCAACCTCAAGCAGAAGAATACTGATTTAATAAAAATTTTCGGACCGTTGAAGGCTGAAGTCAAAATTTTTAATCAATAAGGAATAAACTAAATACTAACACCAAAGATCCTTCCATATTTCTGATGAGGATACAAGCTTCCAAACAGGAACGAGAAGCTCTGAGACAGATGATAATAGCAGAGGGAATATCGATTCCATCGTCATGTAGCAAAGTTGATCAGGCAGCACTGAAAAAACTTATGTCAATAAAAAAATATTTGAATCGGCATTATTATTTTAGGTACATGATGTTTAAAAATATGCGTTGGGAATTAACCCGAGATGCGAGAGATTATGAAGCATGGTTGAAAAAAAAAATGGCTTAACTACGTTAATCACAGGATGATTCAACATAAACCCTATTGTTTACATGATGGATCTTTTTTTAACAAGCCTCGTCAAGATATAATTTATAGGGACCCCCAACTATGAAATTAGATCTCTTTTGGGGGTATCAAAATATTGTAATGACTGGCGGGATAGAGATTCTATTTTTCGGGTTTTCAGTGATGGTGATAAAAAGTGTGATGATATATGTTGTATTAACCTAGGAAACCTTGACCGAATTTATCATTTAAATACGGCGAGGAGCGAATTGGTTGCTCGAATGGTGGCGAAAGACTATGGATCATTTTATGTAGAAAAGGTAAACCGCATACTTTTCATAACCCGAAATCCCCATCTCTTTATGGACCTCATTACCAAACGGGAGAAAAGGAAGAAATCTGTCGTTTTATTTTAAAAGACGAAGGTTTATCATCATCACCACCATGTAAAAACACCTACAACCAAAATAGTTTGCAGGCAATGTGCGTCAATGAATTTGTGAATTCCTTTTTGGATACTACTAGAATGGGATATTGGACCGTGGCCTGCTTACGTAGAGCAATATACACAAACCCTAATATTCCTCATTTTTTTAAACGCCAAATAATCAACGAAGTTCAACGGAATCTAATGATTAGATCGTGGGAAAGAGCAGTAGCAGATGAAACAACTACTGAATTTCCGGTAAGAATTAATCATGGAAACCAAAGGTATGATTTATATCCTAATATAATATAATAAATAATACCACTGTAATTCAATCAAAACAATTTTTCAAAGAAAATCACCTGGCCTATTTGACTAATCTGGCCTTGCATATATAACTTCCACATTTGAATTTAATCAGTTCCTAGAGACATGTTGTAGCAGTGCAGCCGAAGGAGAAGAAGAAGAAGAAACACAATTAGATAATCCCGATCCTAAGGTATTTATAATATATCTACTATTTAGTAGTCGAAGGGTATAAAAAGGGGAACTAATCATTATTAAAAGTACAAGTTTTCAGAAACTATTGTCGCTAATTAGAAATTAAATTTTGGCATGAAGTATAAAAGTAATAAAAATTTAGAATTTCACTTAACTATTCCATTCATTTACCAAAAAAAGAGTACAGTAATAAGTATAATGACGTCGTCAGTAAATGAAATGATCAACTTTATTTTATTCTTTAGAAAAGAGTGTGATACTGCAAAACTTAAAAATATTTTAGTAACCTTTTATTCAAATGATGAACTCCTAGCTACCAAAAAAAAAATTGGCATAATGTAATAATGATGACAGGTGGCCATATGGATTAGACGAATTTAATTATCCAGATATGATGGATTACAAGGATCAATACAAAACGAAAGACGAATTCGTTACTTGTATTTTTGAAGGTCTTGATTACCTGGAAATCAAGGGTAGATTACCGAAACCTTCAATAAATTTGGCTAAATATCCCCAATATGAATTAACCACCCATATAACTGGTATTGAGGTGCTAACTAAATTGTCGAGGCTTCAAGATAGTGTGGATCATTTACTAAATGTTGCCTTGCGACTAACGGAAGAAGTACGTAACTCTGAAATGCAGAAAATGATAACTGAACTGGTTAAATCTATCATCGGCCAGAGTCCAGTCAGTCACTTAAGTTCTCTTTCTAATGTAAAGAAATATGTAAATTAATTGGTTTGGCATTATTACATTATAGTATAATATAAGATTCATCAATGGTTTTTATTTATACTTTTAGTATTTGCTCCCAACATTAGATTTATTTACTATATGAATAATAAACAAATATTTTATAACATAATCATCTCAGTAAAATAGCTTTTCATTGAATCTGTTCTTATTTTCACATACAAAATACTACACAGTGCTTTGTGTCTCCTATACAATCCCAATAAATATGTCACCACTGATTTCGACATGTGAACTAGTTTCATTAAATGGCAGTGGTCGTCGCCGTCACTAAACATACAAAATGTATGAATAGTGATCGCTATCCAATTGGCCAATGTTCCTTATCTCGGGGTCTGTTGGGTGTTCAAAATAAAAGTTCAGTAGTTGTTTCATCTGCCACTGCTCTTTCCCACGATCTAATCATTAGATTCCATTGAACTTCGTTGATTAATTGGCGTTTTAAAAAATAAGGAATGTTAGGGTTGGTGTTGATTGCTCTACGTAAGCAGGCCACGGTCCAATATCCCATTCTAGTAGTATCCAAAAAGGAATTCACAAATTGATTGACGCACATTGCCTGCAAACTATTTTGGTAGTAGGTGTTTTTACATGGTGATAATGATGATAAGAAAACAGAGTCAAACCACAAGTAAATTAATAGGAGAGTTGTAATATAAATATTAACTCACATACTATTATTTATACCTATATATATATATCCATATTTCAATTTGAGTGTAATAATAATAACAATTTTAGTTAGTTTATTAATTGTTCAATTCTATTTCAGTATCAGTTTAAAAGTAAAAAACCAAAAAAAAAAAAAAACAGGAAACCATAGGAGAGTATATTTCATACGAACTTCCCGAACCACTTTAAAATAAAATTCATATTGATGAAACGTCAACCAAACCAAACTTCACTCACCTCTCACATATATTTGTTCCATTATAAATTATTGACTTAAGTTGTATTAGTTTAGGTTAGGTTAAGTATGTATGTAAGGTAAGGTAGGTTTTGTTGTTATACAGTGACACCACAATTTTGATCGAAAACTGTGACTTATTTACAGTGAGAAACTTTGTGTATCGACCAAGTAGCTAGCTGCTTAATACACTTGTAGAATTTCATTGTTTTCTTCCTTTTTTAACCAAATAATAATTATTATTACATTATTGTCCCAAGAATGTTATAAATTATATCATAAGAAAGTCATGAATGAGTCCTAAGAAAAAGTCAATGTTAAGATTCAATCTAGGAAAATAGTTGTACAGAATTAACAACAACCTGTCTCTGGGAATGGATTAAATTGAAAAGTGGAGAGGTACAACTGTAGTTTATTGAAATTAAAGGCAAAAATAAGAAATAAGATGTTTTGGATTTTGGTTCATAGTAAAAATTAAATTAAAAGAAAATAAGACGACACGAGAATGTTCTTGGTTAGAATTTATTTTTAATATGATTCTATATAAAATGTTTATGAATTTGGTCACAAACAACTCTTGCTTCCATAACTCATTAATCAATCAGCACAAATCCAACTTAGATCCTATAAGATGTATGAATTAAGGTGACAAACAACTCTTGCCCCATACCTCATCAATCAATCAGCACAAATCCAACAACTTAGATCCTATATAAGAGATCATAAACAACTCAACACAAATTCAACTTAGATCCTATATAAGATGTAAGAATTAGGTCACAAACAAATCTTGCCCCATACCTCATCAATCAATCAGCACAAATCCAACTTAGATCCTATATAAATAAGATCACAAACACTCATGTCCCATACCTCATCAATCAATCAGCACAAATCCAACTTATATCCTATATATATATGAATTAGGTCACAAATAACTCTTGTCCCATACCTCATCAATCAATCAGCACAAATCCACTTAGTACCAAATTACATACACGGTTATTTACCAAGCAAATACACCAATTTAGTAACAATAGAAGGTGGAAATAATCTCCTATAAAAATTTGCGAATCTACACCTATACTCTTCAATTGTGAAAAGACTTTTAATCTTTTCAGTATGCTTTAAAACCTTTTCATCTTTAAAGGATGGGATTATTTGAATATTTTGGATAGCTCGACTTCTGGGAATATATATTATTCTTTTAAATATCTCCTGGAGCTCAGTTAGTCCAAAATGTCTTCTCAGATCCACAAAATCACATTCTGAATCCTTGCCTTCAAATTGAATTTCAATGCAGGACGTATTTAAATTACGTTCTATCTCAACGTTAATGTCCCAGTCTAATAGTCCATCTTCATATGGATTAAATGGATCGAATGTGATAAATAAGGTGCATATGTAAGAACATGGTGCTCCTTAAGATCCTTCCTTTCTTTTCTTCAGTATTAAAACCAACCATCCATCTATTGGGTTTCATATGTGGGCCACAATTTTTGTTACAAAGTTGTCCATACCTCTGGGCATCCTCTCTTTTTATTTTCTGGGGTAGAAGATATTTATCATTCTTGGGTCGACATGAATGACGACAGCGACGTTGAGAGACTTCTTTCATCTACGGAAAACAAAATCAGTTACATCGTTATCCCTTTATCTAAATTTTTTTAAAATTAATTAACAAAACGTCTGATACAGAACAGAAGCCTAGAATTATTAAATCAATTCTTTCTAATAAATTAAGTAATAATAAAAAAAAATAATAAAAAGTTGTTAAAAATACCTTATGTTTCAAAATGAACCAAATAAAGAACCAAATAATGATAAAATTAAACAAAAAAAGTATTTAAAAACATACCCTTTCAGTTGTAAATCTTGAGGCACATGTACTTCACTTTTGGACGATTTTTCAGATGAGTCTTCAGATGAATCATCGTCACTGTTGGATCTTAAGACAGATGAAAGTAAAGTAGATAATAATTTGTTGTTTCTGCTGATCCAATCGATTTTCTATGTTCTCTTAGAGGGTGGGTTAAGATCATTAGTTGATGAGGTGACTGTTGCAGAGTTCAGCTAAAGTAATTTGGGGACATTGGATTGGTGAACAAGATGGCGGGAAGGGGGGATTGGATGTCTCAGGGGCATGTAAAGTTGGGTTGTTGATAGGAAACCGGTCTGGGTCAATTATGTTCAGAGTGAACGTTGTTATATTTATTGGGGAAGGTTGTTATCGAGCCTGAGGCTGTTCCAAATATTTAGTAGGCGAATAGGATCTGTGTTGCTACAACCAGATATAGTTCTGGCAAATTCCAGCAAGCAATCGGCTGCAGGATGAAGATGGGGTTGTTGGTTTATAATTGACTTATGGCTCTAATGGGCAAATCCTATACTGCACTTTTCTGTTGTGATTACTGTACTTAGTTCTAGATGTGGACCGCCAAGTTGTCGGAGTCTCTTTATATAACGTCCTTCCCAAGGTTATCCTTGCCAGGTTATCCCTGTCTCCCTAATACCAGATTAGTCTTTGACTAAAGCTCATCCTTCTTTACAACTTTTAGTTTGTTTTGTTGCTCACTTGAAACATAAGGTATGTTTTAAATACCTTTTTTTTATTTAATTATATCATTATTTAAGTCTTTATTTGGTTTATTTTGAAACATAAGGTATGTTTTAAAGAACTTTTTATTTAATTTTTTGTATCACTATTTAATTCTTTAGAAAGAATTGTTTTAATAATTCTAGGCTCAAAAGTGATTATCTATTTGAGTTATTCATTATTAAAGGTTAAGTTTTGTATAAAACATTTGTTAATTTTAAATCGGTACTGGAACCATAAAGATATATTATCAATTGCATAGAGAGAATATCATCAAGATGTTATGATTGGAAAGTTGTAACGGAATAAAAATCGGGAGAAGATTGAACAAACTGACATAACCATTAAAAATATCTCTCATCATTATTTCATCATTGATATGTTGTACAAATGCAATCTTCGTCTTCTTCTTCTTCTCTTCTTCTTCTTCTTCTTCTTCTTCTCTTCTTCTTCTTCTTCTTCTTCTTCTTCTTCTTCTTCTTCTTCTTCTTGACCCTCCTCCACCTCCACTACCTCCCCTTCTACAACTTGATCTTTCAACACCCCCCCCCCCCGATTTCTCCTCTTTTTAATAATACCATTAATATTAATAGAATAATTTTTGTACTGATTATTCCAAATATAAATATTTTCCCTTTTTTGTGAGAGGTAAGCCACCATTTTAGTTATTGCATAATCAGGGAAAAGATAAGAATAAAATTTGGCATGTCTTGGTATTGTTTCTATTGGATTTTTAATTTTATTAATAATACCAGTAAATTGTTCTAATAAATCACAATGCATGTTCCACGCTATAGATAGTGATATATTTCTTAGTTTTGACCAAATATTATTTTTTTCATAATTAGTAATAAGACGCTCAATTATATTCTCATCATGTCTCATGACTTCATCGATTTTAATGTACATATCAATATTTGTAATTGATTTTTTGTTTACTTCTAATGTTTGTTCATAAGTTAAACAATTTCTAATAATATACTCACTTAAACTTTGTTTAACATTTCTTACCCCATCTTAAAGAAAAAGCCATAAATCTACCACAGTGTTATATATTTATCATTTTGGCCTCTTCAATTTTAAATGGGGAATATACCCAAAATCTTCGTCAATTACAATATCCTGATTGTGAAATTGTGTGAAAAAATTTTCATACCAGACAAATTTATTATCAGCTGTTAATCCTGACATATCGTAAATTTTCCAATAAATTAACTGTCTTCTGCACAGATTGGGCGGATAATTAAATTTAATGTGGGAATCATCAATATTATCATTTATTAACTGATAAACTTATAAGCTATAAATAATTGTCTTATTAGATTATGTCTCAGGGGTAAATAATATAATCCAGGAATTTTTTTGTGTTAAATTTATCATTATTTATATGTTCGATATCTATATTAATGAAAAGTTCCTCTTTTTTGTTCATATTTTTTAAATCCTTTAAATATTCAATTCTAATACTTTCTTGAGATGATCTGCCCTAGCAACAAATAGGGAATTAATTATTGGCTAAGAATTATTGTCATATGAATTTTTTATTATACATTTGTGATAGAATTTAATCAAATAAATCCCAATAACATATGGTCTTTGTGTCAAGGTTATCTGACCATGGCATAGACAAACAGACTACTTTTTTTTCCATGGCATAACGTGTCGATGTTAATGTACTATCGGATCAAGACTCTAAATCCTGCCTCCCACACCCCCCT